>NW_009919499.1:82898-89133 GCF_000696875.1 Nestor notabilis
TGTACTCAGGGCACTCTGATGGCAGGGGAAGCCCTGGAAAGTCCTCATACAAAAGGAAGCTACAAGCTGTTGCAAGCTGGGATGGCACACGGGGAGAGATCCCCGTGTGCTTATGTGGGTAACAAACCATTCATGGGGGTTTACTTTGGCCCCTGTCCAAGATCCAGTAATGGGGGACATGAAACTTTGGCCATCCAGGATAACTATTTGACATTCCTTCAATAATTAGCTTAATCGCAGGAGCAAGCTCTATGTGCAGGCAAGCAGCAGGTCTCCTTGCCCTCTGTGAGCTCCCCCTTGAGGTTTCCCATCCTGGCTGTGTCCCCAGGGCGGCCAACACCAGTCAGACAGTTTGGGGGTGAAGTTTTCCAACATTCCTCCCTGTTTCTTGCCTGCTCCCCTTGGTCTTTCCCTCTGCTCAGCACCCGCAGATGAAGCTCCAGCAGCACGGCTGCACTTTCTCCCCGTGGTGGCTTGGGCAGGCTGGGGAAGGGAAGCCTTTACCTAGGCTGGGAATCCCCTCCTGCCCTCCTCCTTCCCCAACAGAGGGAAGGGGAAGGGGTATTTTTAGCACTTACCCTACAGTTGTTTCAAGGATTGAGCTGAGAAGAGGAACTGACATCAAATGCAGGATTACTTTTGCTTTAAAAGGAAGCTTCCTCCCCACACCCCTACTACTCAGTCATTGCAAAACTTTTCTGTGAAGAGGGATTGGTAAAAATCACCTTTCGTAGGAGGCAGCTTGAGGATGTCAGAAGTCACTGGACACTGTTCCCTATGCTGGCACTGGCTTCTTGTGCCCTTGCCCAGCTCCCACAGTGACCTCACATCCCAAAGGAAGGGGATGGTACTGAGCCCCTTTGCCCTAGTGCTGGTCATGGCTCCAGCACCTGTAAAGCTATGAAATGCCTCCATCTGTCCTCATGCGTTTTCTCTCTGCATTCCTACTCTCCAGCAGCTTTGCCTGTTACTCACAGCTTCTCCCAAACTCCCTCGGAACCCACACGCTCTTGCTTTTCCAGTTGCCTTCCAACCCCACTATGTACTGGCTATGGCAACCCGTTTGAGATCCTCCAGGTCCCAGAGTAAGATGCCATCCACACCTTGAGGAGTTGCCTGAAAGCAATATGGTTAATAGGGGGAAAAATTGCCATGCTGCAAGGTGAGACTTGCCAGCACCAACACCAACAGGAGAATGGTGAAAGCAGGCTCTCCAGGGACCAGAAGGGAAGATGGTGGCCCTTAAAAGCAAAACCACCGTCCAGAAGGTGGCAATATCCCCTCTCCTTTCTGGCCCCGACACCGCAGAGCAGAGAAGGGGTCGACCCCTTGTGCAGGGGACGGGTCCATTTTGGTTTGGAAGTGCTAAGCCCACTAAGACCTACTTTTGAACAGCTTGGGCAACGGTAGAACAATGCTCCATGTCCTGTCTAGGTGTCAGGCATCCCTGATGCCCATCTCCTGATCCTTAGCCAGCACCAGCCAGAGTGAGTGCTGGTGCTGTGAATGCCACAGCACCTACAGCCAGTGGGGAGGAAGGTGTTCCACAATGGGGTGCAAAGCCCTGTCATGGGGATGAACAACCCCAGAAACCAGTATCTGCTGGGGCCACCCCACTGGAAAGTAGCTTTGCCTATACAGTAACCCTAGACCTTCCTCCCCTCCACCAGCACACGGGTGGACTTGCAATTTGCCCACCTTTTAGCATTGCTCAGGAGACATTAGGGGACTGCTGACCCTCTTGTCTGAAATCCTCTGCTATATGGTTTAGGTGTGCTGATGGTCACTTCTTCTTGGGTCGTGTGAGGCTGCTTCACACAGCTGATGAGGTAACGTTAGAAATCCCCCCAGAAGAATTAGCATCTCCTGCATTACCACTGAGTCCTCCTCATCCCTGAGCAGACATGTGGCAGTGGGACATTCTTGAGCAACAACCAGCAAAGCAGGCTGGATGCAAGATACCTGCTGCAGAGGATTCCAGGGCAAAGTGACTATCTGGGAGGGACTGGGAGTTCCTGTGTCCCTCTGGCTGGAGTCTGAAGAAGGAAATGTCTGTTTAGACATGCCCAGCACACGGGATTGCCTTTGCTTTGTGAACCGCTGCCTTCCCTCTGCCTGCTGAGCACCTGATGCCCAAAAAACCACCCAGGCACCTCCCAACACTGACAAAAACAGTTTTTCCTGGTCAGAAAATTCCTAATCCTCCAGAAGCTATTCAGATTTCCCCACTATGTCCCCCTCGGGGCCCAAAGCATTTCCCCATTCCCCAAGGGTAAAAAGGGAACTTACAGAAAATATGATTTCATAACAGCAAAATCCTTGGGGTTAGAGTGAAAGGGGCACTTGGGCTAGTGCGAGGGAGAATTGTGGGCACCGTATCTGTTTTCATGTCAAGGTAAGAGAAGGATCTGAAATAGCCATGATTGAGAAGGTGAGATTTCGAAGAAATACTAGGGACTTCCAGAGCATAGTGAGTACCAGCAGGACCAAAATGGCTCGAGAAAGGTGAAAGCTGAACTATATCACTGTGGTGAGACCAGTCTGACTTCAGTTTCTCATCTCACTGCAAAGGACCTCAGCTTTACCTATGGAGTCTCGCAGCACTGAGCCATCAGTTATACGGCAGGGCCCCAGGCTGCTGCCACCTTATCCCACACAGCACCAACATCTGGCCCCAGCAGCGGGTGCTGCTTTATCAGGTTTTATTACCTCCACCCTCGGGGTCCCATGACGTATATAAGCAAAATCCAGGGACTTAACAGGGGTTGTCTCATTACAGTGCCATGGGTAGAAGCAGACCAAGTTCAGAGATCAGGTTCATCTCTGCCATGTGCCACCTGGGACCGGAGCCAGAGAGTTTGATCTTACATAGGGCGGCAGTGCCAAGCCTCAGGTACCACTGAAGCAAAACAAACATCAGCTTTCTTGAATAGCAGGGATGGTTAGAAGAGTCTTTGTGCTGAGGAGGGAGCAGCTTGGGCTTTCAGAAAACTGAAAAAATTGTCTCCTGTTCTACAGTGCTGGTTGGTTCTGGCCCTTGGAGGGTGCACTGAGGCTGTCTCAAAGCTCAGGACTGGTGTGTGCAGTGGGTCTTTCCAGCAGATCATATGGGGTATGTGAGCTGGGAAGTGGTGAGACCCTTCCCTGTCAGTTCTGCCTGGCTCTTTCCATATGGCACGATGCAGCTCCAACCACTCACATGCACTTGTGTCTCAAACTGGTTTGTGGATTTTATCACAGGTACTTTGAGGCCAAGTTCAGTTCTCTGGGAGTTGTTTCATGGGCATCACCTATTGGTGACATAAAAAAAAGGAAATTGCATTCTTTAAACAGTCAGGGTGCTTGAGTGATGCCTGGGGCGGTAAGGAAATTTAGAGAGAGAAAGATGCTCTAGTGGATGCCCTGTGGATGGATGGAGTCTGCCTGTGTTCCACCTCCTGCAAGCTATGAGTTCCACATCCCACAGCTGGGGATCACAAAGTCCACTAGCTAGTGTCTGACTTGCCCTTACATCTTCCTCCAAGGGGCAATAATCAGGTCTGAAGAAGGCAGGAGTAGGGCAGGACCTGCCCTGGTGTCCCACAGGGGCTGGAGGACTCTGCTGTACCTGATGCTTGTCTGCAGTGGTTTGGAGCATCATGTGCTACAGGATAGGGCATGTTCATTGCTACTTTGCCCCATAAAATTAGTCAGACTGTTGTTATTTTAATCAGCTTAGTCCTCATTGTGGAGACAGAAACCAAAGCACAGGATTTGGTGTTCAGGGAACATAGACTTTGAGCTCTCCAGCAGGGACCCTGCTTTCTGCCACCAGGAAAGCTTTTCCCACCCTGAAATACTCAGGAATAATTTTCTAAGTACTGGTTGCAGTGAGAAAAGGCCCCTCTTGCCCTAAACCAGGGAGTCCCAGCAAACAGTGCCAATGTTCCACCAGTGGCAATACAGCCGGTGAGGTGTCCAGAGCCAGGCAGGCTCTCTGCTCGGAGCACTCTGATGGTGGATGCTGCCCTCCATGTGCCCTCTGCAGAGACATCCCAGCTGTGTGCTCCAATGAGCAGCTCAGCAAATTTGCTTTTATCCTGTGTCTTTCTTACTCTTGATGAAAAATCATTCCTGAGCTTGCCATAACTTTAGACTCTTTGGTGTCAGTCCACAGGCATTAGGGAGAGGGAGGTTAATGGGATCAGAGCCAGTCAATTCTAGGGATACTGAATACAGCATCTCTTTCTTTTATCTGTGTCCTTTAATTAAGCCCCTTGTAACTCTGCTTGGGATTTGGGAGCGACCTCAGTGCTTTTCTAGCAGGACCTTTCCTCATGGGCCATTGCTCCAGCACAATGCACCTTGCCCTTTTCATCCCAAGGGAGTGGTTTGGGAAGGTCAACGATTCAAACTGCACATCCTAGTTTAAGTGCACATGATAGCAAGTCAAAAGGAGGTCATGAGGAGATGCTAACCAACCACTCAGTTATGTCCTGTAAAGGGAAAGCACCTTCTAGTGAGAGGGGAAGTTGCACAGTGAGGGAGAAAGGGAAAGACCAAAAATAGAGGTCTTCAACCTATGACTGCTTCCAAAAGAAGATGCTATCAGCTGGATTTGTCTCTCAAATGTCACCTTCCACTGTGGGAGAGCATCAGCCTACCTGGTTCCTGAAGGTCTTCACAGCAGTAAGGTTGTACTTTTGGTTTTCTTCTTATGGAAGTGAAAGATTCAGAGAAATACACCTCGTGACAAGCATGTGAAGCCATGGAAATGCTACACCAGGCCAGCTCCTGTCCAAGCAGGCACCAGTTTCCTGGCTGCATCACCTTTTCCAGCTGTAAGCTGGTCCCTGCAATGAAATGGGCATTTCTGCAGCTGATACCCATGCCCAGTGCTGGACATGCACATATCATTTGCTCACAGCACCAGGCAAACTCCCCTTTTGGGCTGTCTGGGAGACAGACAGTGGACTTCAGCTTATTTTCTTGGCCTGGAGAGGCAAACTGCTGTGGAAGTTGGTTATGCTGTTTTCAGGAACCTGGAATTAGCAGTAAATATCAGCGCATTAGTCCTCACCTGGAAAGTCCAGCAACAGAGATGAAGCCAAGTCCTTCAGCTGTCCCTCCTGCCCCCATGCACTTTGGGGTGCTGGAGGCAACAGAAAGCCAAATGCCAACTACAGAGTGGGGTGTGAAGTGCTGACAAGCTAAAGACAGCCCCCTGCTGAGTTAGATCCTGCTCTTACCACATGCTTTCTAATGGGTGTGTTGGGTTTAGGGCTGTTTCTCAAGTTTGAGTGGCAGGGATTTAGACTGGACTGTGGTAGAGGGAGCCCTGGCCCTGCAGCCCAGCACCTTCCTGCAGCAGGACAGAGGTTGCTTTAACACAATTACTCTGAAATGTGCTTGCAGGCTGTGTGCTGAGAGCCCTTCCATGTGTCCCCTTCTGCTCACCCTCTTTCTCTGCAGTTATGAAACCCCAGCAGCTGCAGATGCCCTGACTGAGCATGGGTCAGCAAGATGGTTTGTCTGTAAGAAAAGGGCCTAAGTTGTGAAGCTAGTGTCTCGGGGGAGCATTTCCGCACATTCAGTGCCAGCGCAGCCTTTGGCTGGGTCTCCTCCAGGCTGGTGAGAAGTGTCCACACCCTTGACTGCCATATGTACATCTGGAGTCTTGGTTATTGCAGAATCCTGGCTGTCCTCGAGTTCCGGAGACACAGGAGGCAGACAGCTGAGACAACTTTCACTCTTTCTGGGTCAAGGAAGATGTATTTTTTAAAGCTTCTTGCAGAGAAAATAAGCAGAAATTACAATCAGCCTGTGGAATCCCTTCTGTCCCTTAACTAATGTCCGCCTTTTGTGATTCCTGCCAGCCCGTTACAGGGATGAGCTATTACATGTTGAACAGACACATGCATTTGCTTTGTTATCCAGTGGCTCTCCTGAAGATGCCAAAGGTGAGATGCTGTTGTGTGCAGCATCTCTAGCCTTGGGGGGGGGCGTGGAGGGGTATACAGCACCTGAGCACCTCTCCATCACTTCCCAGGCGCTGCTAATAACAACTGTACCCAACCCCCCCGCCCGCCGTGAATGGCGCCGAAACCGCCTTTGTTCCCCTCCCCGGGGGGCAGGACCGCGCTGCCCGCGGCTATAAAAGGGGAAGGCGGCTCCAGCCCCTGTCCCGGTCATGAGCCGCCCCGCCGCCGCCGCGCTGCTCTGCCAGCTGGGGCTCTCCGCGGCCCTCCAGTGGCTG
>NW_009919500.1:0-5916 GCF_000696875.1 Nestor notabilis
TGAAGAGGGTCCCGGGGCAGCCCCGCTCAGGATCTCAAACTGCGGCATCCTCGTTCCTGCCAGGCTGCAGGGACCAAGGTGAGGAGTCTGGTCTCCAGGAGAAAAACGCAGGAGGAACCCGGGCAGGGCCTTGGAAACTCCGGCTAGCCCTCAGGCCTCCTGGGAGACGGTCTCCGTAAAGGAAACACGCCATCCTGCCCCAACAAGTTACTGAACTTACTGCTCTATTTCGCCTCATCCCTCCTCCTGCCCTCCCAGCTCGCACCGCTTTGTTGAGGGAAGCCCACAGAGGGTGTCCTTAAACAACACATGAGGTATCGTCCCACGGAGTAAACTTGGAAAAACAAATAAATTACACGACTGGGACAAATCCTGGACTCACATCGGAGAAGCCAGATCATTGTCTAAGGGACTGCAACATTTGGTCAGTACCATCTTCTCAGAGCAGCTGAATTTTTACTGAGCAGTTTCAACTGTAAAACACAAAAGTCCGTTCCACAGACCCCATAGCAGGGAACTGCCTCGCCTTATGAAGAAGACAGTGTCTAACCCAAAGCAACACCTGTCTTCGGATCCCCTTGTAAAATGGGGTACTGCAAAAACACTCATCGCAAAACTCTTCCTGCTGGTGCTTCCAGACCCCTGCACTCATCCCAGCCCCATGTGCTGCCATGTGGACACAGAGCTGCCGTGGCACCCCAGTGCCATCCTGCCCCCCGGTTTGCGTTGCAGCGGCTGCCCCAGTGGACTCGGACATGCTTTGGTACCGCTGTACAACCACACCGGGTCCCGCTGATAAATATCTGCCCAGTTGTCCCCTCCATCACGAGTATTTTTGCCACCTGCACAGCCAATGCTCCTGCTACCCAGTTTATCCTTTCTGTTCTTTATGCAGTTGTCCTGGGTTCAGCTACAGCAGTCATTTTTTCTCCTTCTTAGTAGCTGGGGCAGTGCTGTGTTTTTGACTTTCAGCCTGGGAACAACGCTGATAACTCCGATGTTTTTAGTTGTTGCTCAGTAATGTTTACTCTGACCAAGGACTTTCTCAGTCTCATGCTTTGCCAGAGAGGAGGGGAAGCCAGGAGGAAGCAGAGGCAGGACACCTGACCCAAACTGGCCAAAGGGGTATTCCATACCACAGCACGTCATGCCCAGTATATAAACTGGGGGGAGTTACCCGGAAGGCCCAGATCGCTGCTCGGGTCGGGCTGGGTATCGGTCGGCGGGTGGTGAGCGGTTGTGTCCTTTTCCCTTGTTATTTCCCTTATCATTATTATTGGTAGCAGCAGTGGTTTGTATTATACCTTAGTTACTGGAGAGCTGTTATCTCAACCCGTGGGAGTTACATTCCTCCGATTCTCCTCCCCATCCCTCCGGGAGCGGGGGGAGAAAGGAAAAGGGGGGGAGTGAGCGAGCGGCTGCGTGGTTCCAAGTTGCCGGCTGGGCTTAAACCACGACAGCAGTACTCTTAATTATTCATATCACATGCTTCATAAAGCCTGGATCAGGCTCTCCCACTTACAGATAGTAATTTTTTTACTATCTGATGGAAGTAAACGAATACCCATTTACTAGTTGTCAATACTTGCAGCTTTTTCCATTTACTCCCTTGTCTTTTAAAGCAGATAATACAAATCTCTGTGTTATTTCAAAACTTTACAGCTGCTTTCAGAAGGATATAATATTTACATTTTCCTGAGCACATCTTTAATTCTGAGTGATGTCAGGAAGATACTCCTATATAAAAGCAGGAACAACTTCTCCTTCCACGGGTACCTAACAAATTAAAAGTGGAAAAAAAGTAACTACAGGGCAGGAACTACATATTGATGGGTTTTCCTATGCTGGAGTTACTATTACTTTACTCTCAACTGGAACTAGCAGTGATGTGCACAGGAAAGGAGCCTATTGTACACACAGTCTCTTCTTGTTCAATGCCTGTTTGCTCCCCATCACTAGAGAGGCACCCTGGGCATTCACACCAGCGTAAGGACTATGTACTCTGTTATAGTTCACCTGGAAATTAAACATCAGCTCCCACCAAGCACTTTACATCTCTTTTCCGGGTAACCGGGCCTGTTGCCTAAGCCCCATTTCTTTCAGAAGTAATTTCATGGACATCAGATCCTAAGCATTCCTGAATAATTTATGGGCTAGAGGGTAACAAATCTTGTTCATGAATATCTGTAACCTCCTACTAATAAATAATTAACTATCTGCTCATTAACAGTGCTAAGAAAAAAACCCAGGCATTAAATTTCACAAGACGGGATGTTTTTTGTTTAGTTTTTCGCTCAGCCTCCTTCTGTATTTCAGGAATGCTAAGATGTGATATTATATCAGCGTAACTATATTAAGAAACTCCAACTAATAACATGACCAATAAAATTTATTAAACGTTATATTTACAACTATTTACATATCCTTCCATAGATTAATATTAAAATAGACAATATACAATTTAAGAATTTTCATTCAAAGGCATTTTGTTGGAAAAAATAGGCTCTATTACGAGACTGCCGCATAAGAGCAAAACTTTTTTGTTTGCTTTACACAAAAATATTTTCAGTTTAGTAAGTCATAGGTATGGCATTACAACAGCAGACTAATATGAAATATGACTTTGTAGATATTACAGTTGTTAAGGTACTGGTTACTGAAGTCAAGGAGTTAGGAGTTCTGTGAAGCATGCAGTACAGTTCAGTTTCAGTTATTTTACAGTTATGGTGATGGAACAAGCAGCTAAATCAAACACGTGCCATATAAAAACCAAAAAGATCTGCCAACCAGGAACACGCTACACTTAATAAAAAGTACAACTTTGGTCCAATAAAACATTAGACAAAAAACAGTTTTACAATTAAAAGATCTATTTTATACAGGTTTGAACATTAATTACAAGACTATTTACATTTGCACAATATGTATAAAATAAATTATTTAAAAAGGAAGACAATATTACATCTTTTTTTTTTTCTCCCCCAAAAAGAAATCTGTACAGTAGTTTACAAAATACAATAAGATAATAGACTGTTTTCCTCCAAGTCTTACATATTCTTCCACAGGCTTTTTCATCGTTTTTCTGTGGGAGTTCAACTGTAACTGAAGTTTCATAACACAAAGCTTTATAGCAGATTTTAAGTATCATTTGTTTTTTGGTGGCTGTTTCAGTTATTAACAGCTTCCAGCGCTGTTAACTCACCATGTTTCGTCATCTTTTTCAGCAATAAGCTCTAAAGCTACAGGCAATTTTAAAATACAGATAATGGCAGTTCCTGGGAAACTGACTTGTTTGAACAGGAGGTTGTGCCACACTTCTCTGAAGAACACCCAAGTTATTGAGAAGGGTGGCATTCCACAGAATTAAGTGCTCTGTCTTAAAGAAAAAAATCCCCAAAGATTTGTATATCACTGCACCTCAATCCCTAGTTGTCCCAGGGAAAGGGTGAACCAGAAGATGCTAGCTGTCATATTGGCGCCAACTCAAAGTCATCATTAACTTCAACAAGAGGAACATAAAACTCCTGAATGTCATAAATGCTGACAGATTTGTACGTAGCAGGATCGAGTTCCTGTAGTTTAAGCTGCCACTCCAGTCTCTGTACCGCGTTTAAAGCTGCTGCTTCATGCTGCTGCCTCATCAAAAGGCATGTCTGTTTTAAAATTGAGAAAGAAGTTATTCCAATATTTGAAAAAAATACTGCAACACATTTGAAATTAGAAGAAATATCTAAAAGCCTCTCTGGTGGCAGTAAGTAATTTTCCCCACTGGGTATTTAGAAAGTTGCAGATTATTCCATTACACCATACAGCAAGAAATGTTTGGTTTTTACACAGCTACACCCTCCTTTATGTTGCCTTTCAAACCTCTATAATAGCCTACCATACTGCATACAAATCTACTATTTATTCGTCTTGTCTTCATAGTCAATTCAGAGTTGTTGGGGTTCCTTTTGTTGTGTTTGGTCTTATTTAAAAGTGGAAAGACAAAGAAGCGTACCTTTAATTTTTCAAACTTATCATCAACGTCCTGTAACCACGACATAAACTGTCTGGCATTAAATCGATCCCTTACCGATGTTTTGCTGTCATCAGCCTGCAAAAAAAATATTCAAAGTGTAAATTGCTTGATGAATCACTCTTAAACATACTTTAAAACATAAAACTTACTTTGTGAGATCTTCCTAAACAATGCTTCAGATAGAAAAATAAAAGTATCAAGGTATATATGAGCATAAATGTTGACCACCACTTTCACTGTGCACCAGCTGCTCACTAAAGATGGGTATTTTCAGATTCCCACAAGCTATTTACTGTACTCTATTTTTGAAATTTAGAGTAGGAGGCTTAAAAATTTATGCCTTAAAGTCTTAATCAGTGCAAGGCAGATCCTTCCATTACATCGCTATCTCTTTGTTCTTTTTTAAATTCACCCACAAATTAAATTAATATCCCCTCAGGGAAAAGCAAAAACATTTATAAAGGAAAACTCAAGCACTCTGACTTAACTGGCTACACAAGTATTCAAAAGTTATAATAATAAGAAATACTTTTTTATCAAAATCCCCAAAAGGGGATTAAAAAAAGAGAGCAGACATATATTAGGTCCTGTGAATGAATTTGTTTTTAAAGCTTTTTTAACAAGAACCTGGAAGGTCACATCTGCCCATTGTGAGAAACTAGATACTCTACAGATAGTCCTAAGGCCAGACTATTCCAATGTAACATTGAAATAATAATCACTAAATAGAACAAGCTGCTGTTACTTTTTAGGGGGTGGGGGAAGAAAAACAGGACACTGCAGGAATTTGTACATTGTAGCAATAGGCAAGAACAGGAATAAAAAACACCTGCAAAGACAGAAAACCCTGGAAAATAGCTGAGACTGGTATCAAGGACAGCTGCACAGGCTGGTTGTAGAAAGAGCCCTCAACAACACCTATCTGGTAACCCTGAAACATAGCATAGGCATTCAGGTGAGCTGTGACCAGCTAACAGCCTATTCACCAGAAACGGGTTGTTTTCCCTCCCCCATCTTTGCTGTGGCTCATATGAGTGCCAAGTACGGTTCTCAAGGTCTGTCCAACACGTGCAGCTGTAAAGGCAAGCCTCCAAAGACCCAGAAACCCCATAAAACCAGCTCTGAGGTGGTCATTTCCCTGCAAAATAAACCAGATCTTCGCTCAAAAATCTTTCCCAGCTATTTGCTCAAATACTTGAAAAGTTTCATCAGAAATGTTTCTTCAGTGAGGACAACACTCAGAGTTGCTAGCGGGATAACAGGAAAGTGGGAGAACATATTACAGGAGAATGGTTTCTTATGTATTTACATTCTTGCCACCAAGCAAATTTAAATCAAAGCATCAAGTTGGTAATTTAAAACACTAATTTCAATTATCATTTAAAAATATATTTAACTCTTTGCTGAACATTATGTGCAGTATTATAATTTTGTAAGAAGAATCACCACAGACTGAAACACAAAGCTGCTGAGGTAGTGAGGGGGAAGGAGAGGCGTTTTACTACTACAGTTGTTCTCTCGATGGTCACAAAAAGCTGCAATACCTGGGGGGAAGGAGAGGTGGGAACCACAACTTCTCCCCCAGTAAAGTATCTTTTTGTTTCACGGAATTCAAGCGTAGAATCACCTGATTTAAAATCAATTGTAAAATGTTAACTATAAAAATGCAGTTATGTGCATAAAAATCAGATGGACCTCAAATTTCTAAAAATTTTGGGCCTCTAAATTGGGGCAGAAAAAAGCCAAGCACATTCTGAACTTCAGAACTAACAATGATGGTATGTGGACTGTTAACAGAAGAGAAAAATCTGTTTTTTGCCCTAACAGATTTACTAAGAAAATAATGATTTAAAAGTTTGTTGGTATAAAGCAGTATAAAGCTTTATCTCCTGCTG
>NW_009919500.1:5947-64193 GCF_000696875.1 Nestor notabilis
TTTTGCATAACTCTAGTTCTTTAAAGATGGGGGAAAAAATATAGTAACAGACTGAGGAAACACTGGAAGCTATAATGATTCTATAAGGGGCTCTGGGACTAACGTAGAATTTCACATATGTTGGAAATTTGAGTGTTTCATTTAAAAATGCCCAACATACAATGCATCAACGCTTTTATTACACCCAAAACATGAAATTTCTTCCTTGCGTTATGTGTTCCTTACAGTCACCAAAACAGGTTCTGAATGCTGTTTCCGTTTTTGCTAGTTAGCAGACTTGTTCACAAAATACACAAATATACAAAATACACAAAATTCATGGTGTAATTTTAAGACCATGAAATTACATTCTCTTAAGAGATATGGCTGCAGCAAACCTCTGAGTGGTAGTCCATGAAAGGTATGCAGATTATAAAGTATACTGCTCATTTTATCTTTTAATCAGGACTAAATACCAACACTGGACATATAAATAAAACGGTGCATTTAAATTATATGGACCTCAAGGTGATTTTAAAAAAATAGTATTGGATATTTCACTATTGGTCATCTGGTTTTTATGGCACAGTTGGAATGGCTGCCTTAGAGGAGAAAAGTATAATGTGATTATCTCCACAAATCATTTCCAAATTTCACAAACCCATCTCATCACTTCACACACTACTGCATTCCGGTTCTTTGGACTACGGACAAAAATGATCTTACATTCTACAAATATTTGTTGTTGTTGTTGAAGTTATATTTGTAACCTTCCAAAATATGTTCTGTTTATGACTGATTTAATAAAAATCAGCAGAAAAATGTTCTCATTTTATCTTTTTCATGATTTCTGGAAGTGAAAGAAAACCAGACATGGTGCAAACCAGAAAAACAGCGTACATATACCCATATCCTCTTGTTCCTGAACACCCAAATGAAGCCTAATCAAAGGAGCAGTCTACAGCGTGCAAAATCTTAATTCCAGGCAACTCAGTGACAACTTCAGTAAGGGACCAGAATTCTCTCCAAACGCTCCTTTTGACCTTTTTGTCTGAAATTCTGAAATACATTCTTTACCTGGGCATCCGGAGGCACATTATAAACCTCAGCATCCAGCAGAACAGTGCAGGCACTGAATGGTAGTGTTTGATTATTTAGCGTTCTTGCTGCTCGATGATGAACACGTAGAACTTCTTGCTCATTAGAAACAATAAGCTTTTCCTATTTGAAAATGTATCAACATATAAATATACATTTGGTAAATTAAGCATTTCAGTTGATTCATAAAAATGCCCATTCATATAAACATTTCTTTTTACGGCTTATACTTTTGAGCAGTGTGAGAAATGGGCCAGTGGAGGGAAGAGCACTTGTTCATCTAATCAAATCCAAAATTCCAATTTAATGATGCAAAGAGTGTTCCCTGCATGTCAGAACAGAAAACACCTCCTCCTCCACCACCACTGACGGCTGCATGTCAGGCCCAGATTTTCCACTCAGTGCCACTGTATTTGTGGTGTTGGTGTCATTGTATTTAATGAAGAAGGTGAAAGATGAAAGGTATGAGGAGCAAAGGGTTGGGATATAGGTTTGAGAGTCTCAACCAAATTAAGATTTTTGTCACACACTTGTCATACCAGGCAAATGACCAAACTGAAGCAGAAATATAATCTGCAGGAGAATTTAATTTATTTTTTTTTTTTTTAAACAACATGCAGAAACTCCATAAATTCATGCCTGGACAAAGATTCTTTCCTGAACCAAGACAAGAAAATAGAGCTTACTTGGCCAAACTTGACTTACAGTTGTAGAAAGTAGATTTGATTTGAAGAACAGTCTGTTTGAGCAAAATAACTAGAAATATGCAGAATTTTAAAAGACATAAGGTATGCTGTGTGTTTACTGCTCTGCAACATAATAACTCTGATTTTTATCAGAAGAACAGAAGGTGGATTATAGACAGCTCGCAAAACAGAAAAAGCAGCATCTTTCCTTTGGTTACAACTAACTTCTCTTCAGTCAGAACTTGAACCATGTTTACATTCTTTGTGCTTGTTATTTTATACCTAGCTTTACACTGAAATGCCAAATTCAAATAAAACCCCTCCCAATGTGGTTTGTTAAGCCACAATGAAATTAACTTAATCAAAAAAGTACCACACTGGGTTTTAGTGAGCCTGCTGCTTGTGTAACTCTGTGCAAATACTTAAGATACATTCTAGGTGAGAAAGCGGTCCTGTCTGTATTCACAAGCAATCTGGCTCACAATACTGACAAGATATCTAAAGCTAGCTCCAAGGAAAAAGGTTTGGGCTCCATAAAAATAAAGAATACTCTTAAACGAGGAATATTTTCTCAATTTCTGAGTTCATATTCAGTCAAGCCTACAGATGTAGTTCTAACATATTTTAGGCAGTTTTTGCAAGCGGAATATTGCAAATAATGTTTTAGTCTTAAAGCCACATGTCTACTACCAGTGCAGAATTTACTCTTGCTTCAATTCATTTAACTCAGTTAATTTGGTTCAGAGTCTACAACCATTATTAGCTTTCAAAACTAAAGTCTGCAGCTTCCTTCCCACTTCCCACTGCCCCTGGGAAAAATCTGGGCCACATCTTAGAGCAATTAAAGGAAAAACCTATCTTACTGTATTCTACTAACAGCCTTTTTTTTGTTTTTATTTACAAGTTTCTCCAATTCATGAATTTGGATAAAAGGCGGGTTACTTCTACAGTAATGTCAAACTGAGCACAAATGTCCATTGCAAAAAGAAAACACCCTAAAGCTTAAAAGTTGGGAAATAAAAAAATGAATCACTTTAGTCTTACCCTTTCAATACTGTGCTGTAAACGTAGTTTCATCCTTACAACCTCCTGTTGTTTAAATAGTTCCTTAAGCGGGTCTGACAGTGAGGGAGGTGGGGTAATCTGTGGAAAAAGTGTTAATACAGACTATAGTGAATATGTATTGAACATATGTTTAATACTGCATATATGAACTTTTACTTAAAAAACCCAAAACAACAATAAGCAAGTTATTTTTTAGGGAAAATGAGAGTACATGCCATTAATTATATGGCTTCAGTCCACTTGCAATAAAAGGTTTAAAGGATTCTCTGCTTTCAAGTTAATAAAGCTGACCGAAATGGCATTTCAAACTGTTTAGCACTTTTAACCACTCACTGTCAGCATGCCATAGCTGTTCTTTGAAAGGGCTGTACGTTAGAACATAGTAAAAATACAGCTTGCTTTCAATTTTAAAGACTCTTCAAAGCACAACTGTTCATTTTGAAAAGTTAAAAGATGCCTAACCAAATACAACAGCATATATATGCATAAAAGATAGCAACCATCTTCCTAATCTTACAATGATGCTGAACACAGGCAAGCATAAAAAGCACACTACAGCCCAGGCAGTGGCTTGGGAAAGTGTTTCCTCCTGTCAGCTATTCAGATAAGGTTTTTTTAAAGGCGTAGGGCTAAAAAAAAAAAAGATAGAAAAATCAAATAGTGAGTGAGCTATCAATGCTGTTACTGATTGGCTACACACCAAACACTTTGCATGTCTAGTCAATTGAAGTATTACTGTATGGTATTATTGTCCAGACTGAGGTGCTTGACAAAAATTGTAAAGGCACGTGGAGCCCTCATGGCAACTGCAGAAACCAGAAGTTTCTTGAGAAGTAACTAATAAACATCGTGGGAATTTTAAGGCTCCATGCAAAGTTTACTCTTCTCTATGCAAGTTCTGCCTGACTGTTCAGCATGGTTTTTAACAACTGCTAGATGTAAGAACATTGGTATTGCTTTGGAAAGACTAATGTAAACTAAATGATACACTACTTACTACCACTAATACTCAGAAACCACAGCTGAAATACATACCTACAGGTGTTACACTCTACCTTGTACCTCATACAAACAGATAAGACATAAATCATTCTATTCAATAATGTGTACCCTGCAACTATCAAGAAATACTAAATCCATTATGAAAATATGGACACACTGCATTATTAGTATCAATCTTGCTCCATGCACTCCAATAACAAAGTGATATATCTACCGAAAGTTATTCAATTATTATCTTGGAAAATTATTTCAGGACAAGCTTTTCCCCTACTGGAAGTTAGCCAATGTCTTTGAAGTTAAAGAATGTACTGACTAACTAATTGTGGTTCATTCCTTAAGTTACTATTTGGTATAAAATGACATTCAACTCCTTCACTTTTCAAACTACTAAACAAGATACACTTCACTTCTCCCAACAAAAACAGTTTGGCTTCCAAACCAGTGAGTAATGCTTATGGCATTTGCCATTTGGTATAAGTCATCAGTATTAAACACAAACACAACAACAACAACAAAAAAAACCCAAATCACAAACATCTACTGGAAGAATCAGTCTTAATCATAACAGATAGCAATGTGTTTAAGTTTAGCTTGAGAAAAACTGCAGTCTAGTTTTGCCTGGAAACTTTGGATTCATAGCACAGTGCAAGAGTGATGTCATAGTCTTTCAATAAAATAAGATGCTTGTAGTAACACCAAGCTTTTATCTAATTAATTTTACTAAACCCTGAAGGTCTCTTAAAAATCTCAGTGCTTTTGCTGAAAGGAAAGCTCACAGCATAAGCAACAAGATAAACAACCTGTCTATAAATAGGATTCGAGTTTATGAGTCCAAGTTATCCAGAAATAAAGCTCCCCCTGCCGGCTGGAGGCACTGCGTTTGGACAAGGGAAGCAAACTTTTCTGCCCTCAAATGACACTGAAGTTAAAGGTTTCAAGGCAAGAACAGCCAGAGGAGCCTCTCTGATCTTCTAGTCAAAGAGACAGTTATTAAGGAGACCATAAAAAACACAAACATGTATGTTCGACTTGAAAGAACTGAATGCCACAAGGAAATGGTGACCTCAGGTTTTCTGTATAACCAAAACCAATTCTCACAAATAGTTTCTTAAAGGCTCAGACTCCATATAGGTGAGAATACAAAGGGGCCCTGCCTTCTCAAGCGTGCCCTAACCCCACCCGTAAAAGCTAGACAGAACTCAGGCTCTCACCTCTCTGCTCCTCTTCACTAGAAGGCAGCCATAGAACATAGCTGAGGTTCAAGACATGCCCTCACCATCTCCAACACATGAAAATCAATTAAGAAAGCTTCCTGCATGCCTTGCATCGTTCATAACAACTACAACAAAACCAGCAACTCTTCACTCTATAAACATTCAATTCGCATTTCTACCCGTTACAAAAAAAAGCAACACTGAAGCTAATTCAGGTTCACACGTACACAATTTTTCCACAGTTATTTTCATACATCCCTTTCCATCTCCCCTCACCCATGCCACCCAAATTGACAAGCCTACTCTACTGCTATAATATTTCATGCACTTAGGAAGGAAATTTCTGGTAACACCACTAAAATAAGCTTTTACCACTTAAGTTTCTACAGCACTGCCTGAGAGACTGGACAGAGTCCCTTTTACTAGAAACATATCTGCTAGGTAGCCGTCACAAGCTGGAAATGAATCATCCTGGTATCTCTCCTCAGGAGGCAGCACAGATAAAGATGACTGAACCCCGCAGAACATACTGATATAGCAATCTGAAAGGCAACATAGCTAAGTACAGTTTAAATTTACTCTCTTAGAAGACTGAGATTTGTTGCCTTCTGTTTTGAACTGAGCTGGTGTCCAATGTCGTACGTCTTCTATTTGCATTGGTGAGAGGGAAGCTACAATTCATACGTGACTATCCTTACAGCCTGAGGTGATATGGGTTATAAATTACAGTATGTAAACAAGGCTGTGGAAATCAAACTTAAGTGCACCACCTCCTAGTTCCCACCTACAGGATGTCTGAAGTTCATCAGATAAACTACAGTGCATCATTAAAATTCCAGTGCAGAGAACAGTTTGTTACACAAACTGTTCTGAGTCTCAGAGTGTCAGAGCTAAATATGTTGTCTTCACCTAAACCTTCACACAGTGATATCTAAAATACGGGAATAATTTAAGAAAGAGTATCTACCTTCCCACAGCCTACGTAAATTAATGAGGCAAAACTCAGGTTAACAGAGCATCATTACAGAACCATTAAAAGTCAGTGGTGGCAAACTAAAATTATTGAATTCTATACACAAACAAGCTCTGCAGAGCCATTAAATCTGAACTACTAATAACTCTAAAAATTCTATCCTTTTTTTTTCTGGAAAGAAACATGATGAATTTTATCAAAATTGTGCATTTACCCAAGTGACAGTAATTAAATAAAACATTTAGCTGCACTGTAGATGATTTTCCAGACAAGCAAAACTAAAACG
This sequence comes from Nestor notabilis, assembly GCF_000696875.1. Classification (NCBI taxonomy): domain Eukaryota; kingdom Metazoa; phylum Chordata; class Aves; order Psittaciformes; family Psittacidae; genus Nestor; species Nestor notabilis. Next base: position 12,251 of record NW_009919500.1, read on the forward strand.
CTTAAAATACCTCCCTCTAGATTAAAAGTCACGCTGCTTTCTCACACTTTACTCCTAGTGGAAATAAACACTCATTTCCTAATAATTTATTCCGGCTTCTCATAATTTTTTTTCCCTCCCTTTTGCCTGAAACAAAAAGCTCCATCTGTTCCTTCTACAACTATAGAAGACTAACAACACCATGAAAGCATATACAAAACAAGTATAATTTTAAATAGAATCACAGAATGATTTTTGCTGGAAAAGACCTTAAAGATCAACGTAGTTCCAACCCCCCCGCCATGGGCAGGGACACCACAAATTAAACCATGTCACACACGACTCTGTCCAACCTGGCCTTTACCACTGCCCGGGAGCCACATCTTCTCTGGGCAACCTGTGCCAGTGTCTCACCACCCTCACAGTGAGTAATTTCTTCCTTATATCTAACCTAAATCTCCCCTCTTTCAGTTTAAAACCATTACCTCTTGTCCTATCACTACATGCCCATGTAAAAAGTCCCCCTCAAGCTGTCAAGGTCCCTCTGGATGGCACCCCTTCCCTCCAGCATGTTGACCACACCACACACCTTGGTGTTGGAAAACTTGCTGAGGGGTGCACTCAATCCCACGGACCATGATGATGACAAAGATGTTAAACAGCACCAGTCCCAATACCAACCCCCGAGGAATGTCATTCATCACTGGTCTCTGCTTGGACATTGAGCCACTGACTGCAACTTTTTAAGTATGACTATCCAGCCAATTCCTTATCCACCGAGTGGTCCATCTGTCAAGTCTATGCTTCTCCAGTTTAGAGAGAAGGAGTGCAGGACAGTGTCAAACGATTTGCACAAGCCCGGGCAGATGGCATCAGTTGCTCTTCTCTTATCAACCAATGCTGTAACCCCACTGGAGAATACTAACAAATTTGTCAGGCACGATTTGCCCTTAGTGAAGCCATCATCAATCACCTCTTTGTTTTCCATGTGCCTTAGCATAGTTTCCAGGACGATCTACTCCGTGATCTTGCCAGGCACTGAGGTGAGACTGACTGGCCTTTAGTTTCCCAGGTCTTTCTTTATTCCTTTTCTAAAAATGGGGGTTATGTTTCCCCAAAATCTGCTCTCCTCAAGTCCAGGAGCCCTCCTTGCTGCTCTAAGGATCTTGAACTCCACCATTTCATGGTCACTGCAGCCAAGCCTGCCCTCAAGCTTCAGATTCCCCACCAGCCCTTTCCTGTTTGAGAACAAGGTCCAGCATGGCCCCTCTTTTTCTTAGCTCCTCTATCACTTGCAGAAGGAAGTTACCATCAGTCTCCTGGATTGCTTACACCCTGCTGTGTTTGTCCCTCCAACAGATACTGGGGTGGTTGTCCAGTGATCCATGAGGATCAGGACTTAAGAATGTGAGGCTGCTCCTATCTATCTATAGAGGGCCTCATCTACTCAAGTCTTCCTATAACAGACCCCCACTATCATGTCACCTGTCCCTGCCCCCTGCTTAGTCCTCATGCAAAAATCTCTTGTTCAGCTCCTCATCCATCCCCAGGTAGAGCTCTGCACACCACAGCTGGTCATTGACACAGAGGGTGACACTCCCTCCTTGTCACCCTTGTCTGTCCTTCCTGAAGAGTCTGTATCCTTCCATTCCAACACTCCAATCATAGGAGCCATCCCAGCACACCTCCATGATGCCAATAGGATCACAGCCCTGCAGGTGTGCGGACGTCTCTAACTCCTCTTATTTTTTCCCCACGCCGGGTGTGTCTGCATAAAGGCAGAACATGCATTTGCATAGAGGCAATTAGCACCAGAACATGTGTGTTTCTGGGAAGCAACCCAGAAATCTAAATGAGATAAAAATCAGTAACTGTAATCCTTCAAGTACATATTCACAAGCTTTTTTAGAGGTTTTTCTTTATAAGAAGTAAAAGCCATTAAGAATGGGGAGCATCCACTCATCTCTCATATTTCTGAACCTAAGTTACCCAAGAATTTGCACTACCCCATTACCTAAATTGTTTTCATGAACTGGAGAGTCTCTGTTGTACGCAGCAAGAGAGACAGGAAGAATGTATGAAGCAGTGCTTTAATAACAAGTCAATAACTCTCCCCTTCTTATAATGCCTACACATATTGCCCTTTATGTCAGGAAAATGAATTCTATTGCCCAGGTAGAAGATGAGACAGGGAAAAATATATGTCATACTTCTCTACTTTCTGCTTATCCCAGATTAAGCACTGAAGTGTGGTGCCAAAGCACTAAGTTGCAGCTTGGAAACAGTATGTACTTGACTAGCAGCTGCTATTTAAAAAAAAATAAATCACTCTGCTTCCAGTGATAAAGATATATCATAGAAGCTTGCAACAGTTACTGAGAAAGATTTGTAGACTGGGGAAAGCTGACAGCCTGGTACATTGCAGCAAAGCTTACTATACATCCTAGTTCACTTGCAGACCAAGTGAACCCACATCTTTCCTCAGACTATAATTGATCTACTAATTACAAAGAACCGTGGTCACCATCAAATAAGAGAGAACTCAGTAATAAGACGATGCACACATTAATTCTCTTGGGCAGACATAGGGGTCAGACAGGAAAAATGAGAAGGAACAACTTATATGGGGGATTACGAAGCAAATATTTTTCAATTTACTTTTATATATATAATTTGTGTGGATTGCTAAAACAAAAGAATCTTCAACTCTATTGGAAAAAGCTAAGGCAACATCTCAAACAGGGGCAAGTTATCTTAAACGAGTCAACATAATAACTACTCCATTCAGAAATACTGAAACTCAGACTTTTCCTAACTTGATGCATCTTAAGTAACAGGCATACAATCAACTTCTGCTGAATTCTAACATTACCAAGCTACTGTATGTCAGCCAAACAACTGCTTCAGGAAATCAAATATGTGGTCTCAGCCAGTTTCAGCTATTATGTGTCTTAACTTAAACCATTCAAATTGGTTTAATCTTGTATGGTTTACCTCAGAACTAGCGCAGTTTAAGTGAATTAGGTAAATGGGTGGAAAAATAAAAAACCTCCCACTCCCAGGAGTAAAAGTACTTCAGAAAACCTTCAATGCACAATGTTTCAGGTCTCCCGTCCCCCATGTAGCACAATAAGCATAGAACCAGGTTTGCTGAGGAGCAAAGAAAGGAAGTACAATTCAAGTGTGACTGTGATTACACTGATTTCAAAACAAGACACCAGCAGGGACCATGTTACTGTAAGAGACCTTGAGGGTCACCTCCATAGTAAATCGTACTATTAACAGCACTTGAGCCAATTATGTTCTGCATTCCACAGACCTCCTTCACAGCTGTCATCAGGAAAATGCCTCTGTCAGAGCTATGGAAAGCTTTGTACCAAACTAGTGTCCCTGAACTACGGATGTTCTTCGGTGAAAAGGCAAAGAACTTCACATCATTAAACAAAATGCAGAATACTTTAACTTGATGATTACAAAAGCTGGGACACAGCAGATTACATCTGCTGCTCTTGAGAGCATTAAGGAGAAACTGAAATAGCCAGCAGGCTCCCTCCTACTTACATCTTTTGGTAAGAGACTTAATATTTTGAAATACTGCACACACCCCATCCACCCCACCCCCCACCAAATGAAACAACATTGAATAATTAAGTTTTAAGCAAACTATTGCCAGCAGAAAATCTGAGAAGTTCCCACCAACTGACTTCACTTTTAGAAGGGTAGCCTTTACAGTAGTAAATACTTTGAAATATAATATTTGTCTGTGTGCCTTTTACAGGTGTCATACAAGATGGTCTGTCTTGCAATGACTGTGTAACCACACTTTATATGTCTGCTGAATGGGGTTGACATTGCTGGTCAATATTAATTTGACCTGTGTCAACTTACTATTTTCAGTACAAGTATTCAGAAGTAAATTAGAAAGAACATGAAAGTTACAAAAACAGAACATGCCTTTTATTGCACTGTATATTTAAAGAACATGTTACTTACAGTTGGGATGCATATCTTGCTCAAGGGATTGCCATCCAGTAGGTATGAGCCATTGAAGGTCAAGTATTCATCATAATATTGAGGTGCCTGAGGAATAACACTGCACAGTAATTTACGCTTCTCTTCTATTTTTTTTCTTATATGCAAGTATTCAAAATAGGGGTTTGCTCTCTCAGAACTGTATGGCTGAATCTCTTCAAGTTTCAAAGAATCAGCAATAGCTGCCAGGGACTGCTGGGTTTTCTCCTTAGCTTGCAGTAAAGAAGGATTCACTTGCGCAGGCTGAGGCACACGCAATACTTTTCTTTTACGTGGATGATGGACCTGAGCATCATCCTCTTCAGTTAATCTAATCCTTGCTTTCACAGATGCTGATGATTCAGACTCCTTTTCTGATGTCTGTGTGCAGCCAAGAGGATTTTGCTTACCCTGGTTAGCAAGCAAATTTGCTCTGTTCCTTGTGATTCTTTGAGGTACTTCTTGTTGTTCCACTTTCTGATCTTCAGCAATTTCTTCTTCTAGTTTAATTATTTGGCTGTATTTATGCAACTCTTCCTGTGTCATCTGTTGTGAATTATTTGCCAAACTGGATAAAGAGGAATACTGCGGTGGATCATCTGTCAACACATTGTCTGTAGTGCGGGATTTTTTATTAGCTGCTTCGTTTGTAATTCCCTTTGACATTCCTGAACTTAGTTCAGAGAGATCAGCACTGGCTTTACCATCAACAACATGCACTGAAACCAACTTTTCTTGTTGGCCTTTTTCATTTCTGGTATCTGAAGTATCTTTCGTGTTACCATCCACTTCACTCTGAGCGTTCTTACAAGCAACTTTACTGAAGGCATACAAACTTGTATTTAATTGTGAACTGGTATCACTTTCAGGAATATCTTTTGCTAACAGCACTGCAGGTAGATCATTCACGCCTGGACAGCTCTGTGAAATATCCTTTGCAGAGCTCTCAGGATATACAGCAATGGGTGCATCGACCTTCTTAATGTTTGAAGGGAAGCAAGCATTTTCCAGCTCTCTGGTACTAGTAGTATCCGTATCCAAAGTAGAAGCTGCAGCCTGAAGTAGATTTTGTTGTTGTACAACTGATGAATCTTGACTGCTAATGCCTGGTAAAGAAATGCATTTAGACACATCTGGGAGTGGCTGGGTAGGTAAAGAACAAGGCGACTGTGAAGGCAAAAATGATACAGATTCTTGAGAACTTAAACTTCCCTTAATTTCAGCATGCTGAGGCAAAAATTCAGGTACTTGTTGCTCTTTTAATGTCCTGTTTTCACAATTATGCACTGCTATAACACTGTTAGTATCTTGCTCTGATACGCTACAACCTGAGTTGGTAAACTCATTGTTTAATGAATTAAGTCTGTCAAAAGGCACATCCCATGGTTTGGTTTGCCGAGTCACACCACTTTGACCACATGGCTCTAAATGCGTATTATAGTCTTCTGAAGGGCTTATCTGAGCAGTATTTTTAATGGTACTTGTACTTGTTGTTGTCTGCTTGCTGACAAAAGCTCCAGTTGGAGCTGATGTAAAGTCTGACTGCAAACTAGACGTACTACTTTGAAAATCCCTTTCAAGCATGCTAGACGGTAGTTCTGGATTAGGAGAAGTGCTAGCATACGTCTGAACTGATGCCAGACCGTTCTGATTATTTTCTTCTGGTATTCGAGGCTGTTTGCTGTGTTCAGGAACAGCAGCAGGCATGTTGCATCTTCGAACCTCTACTACAGGTCTACACTCATTTAAAACCAGTTTAATGTCTTCAGCAGGTGCTGATCTGACATACATCGCTGGAAGCCTGTTTGTGGAAGGTAGCTTACTGCGATCTGGCAACTCAGCAAGACCATCAGTCTCTTTTTCAAGAAGGGCTGGTGATTTGGCACTCGCCAGAAACAGTGATTGTGAAAAAGCCATTTGTGAATCAGAACCTTCTAGCATGAAGTCTGAATCATATTCAATTACAGGCCTTGGAGTAGTTACTGTGGTGTTGCAAGAATCCTCAGAGCTTGCAACTGAAACCATGGACACTGATCTGGAGCTCAGACCTGTCTTTTCACTTTCTGATTTGGGGGATCTATTTAAATTATCTAAAACCAATGAAGGCTTTATAACATTGACACTTCTTGTATCTACTGATTGCAATCTATTACTTGTGGCATCTTTCTGCTGTTTGTCCTTCATACAAATGTCTGGCAATTCTGAGCTTTTTGAACGAATCAGTTCTTTGCTTTTTACTTCAGGTAATGAGTGTTTTGGTTTTTCTTTCATCTTGTTAATTTCTAAACAAGGACGGTTTTTTAAACGTTCCTTCTCTTTCTGTTTTATTTTTTCTTTATGTTTTCTATGCCACTGCTCTATTTCCAGATCTTTAAGGCTAAGCATTCTTTCAAAACTAGTTTGCATTAAATCATCATTGACTAATCTTTTTTCTTTAGGTCGAACATCCTTTGGTGCAGGGGCTGCTTTAGGCTTAAGTTTTTCGTGTTCAAGTTTTAGTTTAAGTACACTACTTGGATGCAGTTTATCTTTATGCTTGTCTCTCTCTTTGTATCGGTCTGCATCTTTTTTATCTTTCTCTCTACCATCTGGAGTTTTCAACAAATCATCTTTTGTTTTTTCTTTCAATGATGACAGTTTGTCATGCACTGTTTTATTACTTTCTGTAGTACTACATCTCCTTTCCTCCTGCATGTGTTTTGAGTTTGCTGCTGTTGAGATCTCCCTGTCTTTGGATTTGTCTTTTTTTTCAAGTTCCTTTTCTTTGTCTTTAGTTCTATTTTTTTCTACTTTAGTATATTCAGATTCTTTTTCAGACTGTTTGACTTTTCTTTCAGTACAGTGTTTTTCTTTGCTTTCAGCCCAATGTCTGTCTTTATCAGCCTTTTCTTTATCATGCTTCTTATCAGTTTTTTCTTTATTTCTTTCTTTGTCATCAAGTTTTTTAAGAGTACCAGTGCTTTTTAGTTTATCATTTTCCTTATGGCATCTTTCTGCTTGCTGGAAATTGGGCTTCTCCTTCACTTTCTCTATATTTTCATTAATTTCTGCTTTTTCTTTCTCCACCTTGTATTCATGCTTTACCTTTTTCTCTTTTTCTCCACTTTTTCTTTCTATCTTTTCAATATCTTTTTCTTTGGCTGAGGTTTGCTTTTCAGTCTTTTCCTTATTTTCCTTAAAATTCTTTTCCTGCTTTTCAGCATCTGTTTCTATTAAATGAATGCTGACTGCCTCATCTTTAACACCAAAGCAGAACAACCCAAATTCTTTATCTGCAAGCATAATTTCTTCTTTCGTATCTTTTAATTTTTCATCCTTTAGAAACTTTTCACTTTCCTTCTTGTTCCTCTCCTTCTCTTTGTTCCTCTCTTTCTCTCTGTCCTCTTTAGTATTTCTCTCTTTCTGCAACTGTCTCTCCTTAACTAACTTATCTTCTTTTGCCACAGCTTTTTCTAGCTTTGATTTTCTGTCAGAAGAAAGAGATTCATGCTCTATATTTAACAACATATCTTCATTTTCATCACTTTTGAAAAAGTTCTCCTTCCAAAATTCTCTGTCAAACTCAATACTTCTTTGAACCTCTTTCTCTTTATGCTTATGTTTTTCCTTCTCCCCATCCTGTTCCTTTTTATGCTTATCCTTTTCTCTTTCTTTGTGCCTTAATTTATGCTTTTTAAGTGTTTTACCTTCCTTGTCAATCTTTCTCAAGGTATACTCTGAATTCTCAAATGCTGAGCTATTATCTTCTTCTTTAATTTTCGGACTAGATTTTTCACCAAATTCTAAGTGAAAATCTTTCTGATGATGCTTGCTTTTTTCTTTGTGCTTACAAGATTTGCCACTAGAACTTTCTACTAGGTATTCAGAATCAGTGTTGTGATCATACCGAACTAATTCAGATTGCAGTGTCATTTCAGAACCTCCTGGTGATAAGCAAGCTTTGGTATTTTCTTGCTTTAATGGTGTTGACTGCTTTTCAATTAATCCACAGGGATGCTTTGGTGATTTCCCAGCAGTGATATGAAATAGATGTAAAGACGAGTCTTCTTTTGGGGTGAAAGACTTCTTAAAGGTTTCTTCCTCTCTAGTTTTATCTAAAGAGTCTAATCCAGAAGTAGCTATATTTGTTACTCTGGCATTTTCTTTTTCTCGCTTCAGTTCTTGATTCTCTTTATTTTTGCTCTGATTTTTTACTTTCCTTTTAACTTTGCCTTTTTGCTTGTGTTCATTTGTAACCATATATTCTTTCTTCACTCTTACATCAGAATTCGATGTCTCTGAAACAGAGACTGTCTTCTTGTCTTGAGGTATTTCTTCATCTGAACTTTCAGAACTTGAATACAGAACTCTAGATGGTTTCTGCTTTTTGCTTTTAAACGATTTTGAAAAGACAACCTTTTCTTGTTTCACAAACAAGCTGTTCTTTTCAACTTCAGTCTCATCCTCTTTTCTTAAGTCTTTTCTAAGAATGCGCTTGTCATCGATCATTTTTTTCATTTCCTCTTCATCATCATCTTTAAATTCATACTCATCAAGAGCAGATGGAAGTGGTGCCTTACTAGGGGCCATTTGTTTGCTGTCATTGGCTACAGAGTCCTTTTCTGCTTCTGAATCAACATTGCCCTCTACGCTGGAAGGATTTACAGATGGAGCTTCAGAATCTAGAGTAAGAATACAAAAAATTAGTGGAATGGTCAACATGCTGTCAGAAGAAACATTTCGGATTAACTCAATTCAATTGAAAGATTTGAAAACTACCCCTAAAGGTGGAAAACAACTTAGCAATAGCAACTGATACCTGCAGCGGCTCTTAATAGCTAATACTATGCAAAAAATTAAAATCACCTTTCAGACAAATTGATGCACTTGAAGTATGTTATTAAATGGCTACTTTTACCTGAGCAACTCTCATCATCATCAGAGATGGGCACTTCCCTTTTCAATAGCATTTCCAACTCTTCCGTTTCAGCAACATCAACAGGTCTCTCCCCATGCTTATTGGCTTGAAATGGATTTCCACCATGTCGAAGCAACAGCTTCACAATCTGCAGCAATAAATAAATAAATGAACTTTTAGGTTTTCCACAACATGTTACTTGACCAGTATAAAAATGTTCCATTGCACATGAAATGTGGGTAGCATGATATGTAAACCCAAACTTCAACCTATGAAACTGAGACTGGAAAGCAAGCCTTCAGCAATTACAATAAAAAGTCCCAGGTATATGTAATCTGCTACTTAAAAGAGGTAACGGGGAAGACTAAAGAAGGTTCCCCTCTCTTACTCAGACATAGCATCATCATAAAGAAAAGCATCAGTGGCCTTCTGTTCTTGCTGTTCTAGCATTTCCTCTCACTATTCATCTGGTTCCTCACGTACCAAGCTCCCTATTCCTCTGCGCTTGATTCACCTCCTTGCTCCAAATTTTATAGCACTTATCTCTAAGGAACAGGAGAAGTTCTTTCAAGCAGCAGTACTACTAGCTTCCATGGCATTTCAGAAAGGCTCTGACAGATCCAAGTACCTTGCTGGAGGAACAAACTACCCCATCCCAGCTGCATACAATACAGCAAAATCATTGATTCCTCTAGCATCAAGGGCATCAAATTGTTAAAGTTATGATACTAAGGCCACTGCATCTTCAGCACAGTATCCAGTATGAGTTATTTCTTTTTTGTTGTACATGCTAAGAATGGGTAAATTCAGCAGACAGTGATATGTTAATAGGAAACTTGACAATTTTTCTGATACATGTCAGTGAGATGGTCACAGATACGTATACTGAGACCAGACAAGCAAAAGGTCCTGTTCTCCAAAACTCTACTGCAATTTTATGGAAGTTCTATGTAAAGACCCACTTTTGTTTAGATAGCCATAAGAAACAGTTACTAAAGAGTCAACTACAATTTTACAATCAGATTATCATAATTCGTTTCTCCAGCCTTTCCAGAAGATCCTTTCAAACTGAACATCTTGTTTGGAAGGATTTAAAGATATTTTCTGTGTTTTGTTTTATACAGGAGATCACACAAATAAAAGAGATATAAAGGGAGAGCAGAGTAATTTCTGCATCTAGTTTGTAGAAAGCGAGAACAAATTCAGAAATTACAGTAAAATACCTACAGCATTCCTTTCTCTGCTAAGCCATTATTGGTAAACTTAAAAAAAAAAAAAAAAAAAAAAGAAGAATATATATACATCAGTGCTGTATTTCAAAGTCCATAAATAAATGGAGGATATATATGCACACACCTTTAAATATATATATACACACGTACACAAACCCACAGTATACTGTTTGGAGACATTTTTATTTTGAGAATTCTACACAGTAGAAGTCTCTCCCAAAAAGCCCATTAAAATGTTTACTGATTTAAAAAGTAGAAGTGAAACTTTTAAATATTTGAGAAAACAAATACTGGTAGAAAGTATCTGGCAACAGAAGTAGGATGAAAAGTAAAATGAAACAAAACCAAAACAACTTTAAGATGCGTAAGAAAGACATGGTGCTGTTGGAGCAAGTCCAGAGGAGGGCCACAAGGATGATAAGGGGACTGGAGCACCTCTCATACGAAGACAGGCTGAGAAAGTTGGGGCTGTTCAGCCTGGAGAAGAGAACCTGAATAGAGACCTCATAGCAGGGGGCCTACAAGGATGCTGGAGAGGGACTCTTCATCAGGAAATGTAGTGACAGGACAAGGGTAATGGGTTAAACTTAAACAGGGGAAGTTTAGATTAGGTATAAGGAAGAAGTTCTTTACAGTGAGGGTGGCGAGGCACTGGAACAGGTTGCCCAAGGAAGTTGTGAATGCTCCATCCCTGGCAGTGTTCAAGGCCAGGTTGGACAGAGTCTTGGGTGACATGGGTTAATGTGTGGTGTCCCTGCCTATGGCAGGGGGCTTGGAACTAAGTGATCTTCTGGTCCTTTCCACCCTAACTATCCTATGATTCTATTCTCCCAAAGCAGCAGAAGCATAATTATAAAGCCATATGACAGCAATCGGGACACTTAGTATTTGTTCTAAAGACTGAGCATTTCAAACCACTTTTGTATTCCCCTCCTGCCCTCCCAGTAGACTCACATTTCTATGCCCACTACTAGCAGAATCATGAAGTGGTGTATCATCATCCAAGCCCTGTGTGTTCACATCAGCTCCCGCTGCTATCAGGACTTTAGCAACATCATAGTAACCAACATTGCAAGCTTCATGCAGTGGTGTCCAACCTGTAGTGAAGAATGGGAAGTTTGAATTTGCAAGGTCAAAGATCCTGTGCTATAGATCTCTACTGCCTTGAGACATTTCAAAATACACTCACACACAGCAGCTGGCAGGAAGGTAATGCCATCCATCTGATGAACAACATGTGCTTTATCAATTTAAAACCTCATGTCAAATTCCAAACTTTACTGTGATTATATTGAACACAGAAATCACCAATCAAATAGTATAGGTAACATTATCCTATACGGAAACAGTTTCAAAACCACACTATTGGAAAGAAGGATGGCAAATTATCATAACCAGTGCTCCTTTAGAGCCATGGAACATGCACCAGGAATCACTAATAACATTCAGCAGTTATTACTGTAGATAGCAAGTTATTAACAAATACTGGCAGAGAACTTATTCCAGATATTTCCTACAATATTAGTAATTTTTAGCAATTTTGATTTCCACATTGATAATCTGAAGTTCAGTGCTCATTTTTTGTAACAGAGCCTCAGTGAAAAACAACGATCAACCCACACACCTTATATTCCTTACCTCAGTTTCTTCTCAAGTTGATGCCTTCCACTTCATAGCTGCCCTGAACTTCTAGCCTGCTGTTGATGCCTTCTCAAAGCCCAATTCTGTGAAGATGTTCAACTTTCCTCTCCAATATAACCAGTGCAAGTCAGGAAGAACTCTTTCACTTGAATTCTGTGTCTAATCGGTAATGGTCTTGTACATCCATGATGAGGATGTACAAGAAACACCTAACTTATCTAATCCCTCAGTAAGGTAATTTCTCACTTTTACCGTTCACTGAAGTTCTCTTCTGTCACTCTTCTGAATTAAAAGGAAAAAGCCTCTACCTTACTCTGAAGCAAAACACTTCTTCCTAGTCTTTGTACCCTGTATTTCCTCTCCAGTCATCACTTGCGTCACTCCTTTCCAACACTGCCTGGCTACCATGTCCTTCTTTCCCTTTTCTTGTCATTTGCCCTTTTCCCACTCACAATGATGACATTCTTCTGCTCTCAGCCCTCTGATCCCTGTGTTCTTTCCACTTATTCTCTCTGTAATTCATTCTTCTCCATATTTTACTGCTTTGCCTTTCTACCCTATCACAGTGTCTGGCCTGCCAATTCTAGTCCTGGCTTGCTCTCAACATCTGTTTCCTTTACTCTTGTTCTCACACGGCAGCATCATTCTGGCAGGTATTCCATGAGCAGGGTTACTTCCTCCATTACTAATTCATTTTCTGCTCCTTTAGTTCTGCCAAATTTTTAGCTAAAAAAATCTAATTCTCTAAACTTCACTGCATCCTGAATTCCTATTTTTCTCCACTCATGACTCATCACTCAGATCCTCCCCCTCTTCTTGACCTCTTCCTCTGCACAGGATTTTGAAGCTTAACCACCTCTGCTTCTCACTTTGGATTACTAATAGAAAAGTATCTCACTTGATCCCAAACACCTCCTTCAGAGTTCTGAATGAAGTCTCTAATGACTTGCTCCCAGATGATTCTTGCTCCTGTCACTAGACGGCTGAAAGCAGTATTGAGTGGTAAATGATTTGATAAAGCCTGTGACAACAGATAGGAACTTTCTTGCCAGATCTGCTCAGTTTTCTGGTGGTGCCTGATTTAATCTGGAGCAAAAAGACTGAATGGTGCCCTTTAACTAGAGAAATACCAGAACTAAAATGTCTCAGTCTGTGTAAGAGTGCAATTCTTCAGCAATGAACGTCGGGATACTGCAGCTTGACTTCTTACGAGCCTGCTAATCAAAGTATCTCATTGTAGGCCAGGTTGGACAGGGCTTTGAGCAACCTGGTCTAGTGGGAGGTGTACCTCCTCATGGCAGGGTGGCTGGAAATAGATGATCTTTAAGGTCCCTTCCAACCCTAAACATTTTATGATTCTACCATTCTCAGAACCAGCTCTCTGCTATTCTCCTCATCCTTTCATCTGCCTTTAAAATGAATTAAGTATCTGTACCAGGTCAGGCTCGGATTAAGCTACAAAGTTCCTTCCTAGCAGCTCATACAGTGCTGTGCACTGTACTTGGGGCTAAAACAGTGTCTATAACATGAGTGTTCTGGCTACTGCTGAACACTGCTTGTACAGTGTCAAGGCATTCTCCCTCCCTGTGCAAGAGGTTGGGAAGGGATATAGCCAGTACAACTGACCAAGAATATATTCTGTACTATACGACGTCATGCTCAGCAATAAAAGATAAGGGAAAGAAGAATGTTCATAGTTATGGTGTTTGTCTTCCCAAGCAACCATTACACCTGTTGAGGTCCTGCTTCCCAGGAAGCGGCTGGACATTTGCCCGCTGACTGGAAATAGTGAATGAATTCCTCTTTTTTCTTTGCTGACATGTGCAGCTTCTGCTTTTCTTATTAAAAGGCCTTTAACTCAAACCATGAGGGCTTTTTTCCATCTTATTTTCTCCCCTTGCCCATCCAGCTGGATGGGCATGTGGCAACCAGCTACAGTTAACCCACCACAACATCTCTTCTTGAAGTGTTTCTATAGGCCTGTCTTCCCCTGAACCTCCCCCTCCTTTTCTACAATTGCTTATCATAAGTTCTTCTCATCTCCCCTCTCAATTTCTCTGAAGATCTCACAAGGTTATACTTCTGCTTCCTTTCTTTTCTTCCTCTACGTATCAGTCTGGGCAGCCTCATCTTCAAACACAAATTCAGCTACTCTCTGCAAACCAAGAAATTACTGATCTGCTTACTACTTAAAATCCAGATTTTAGTCCATCTAGTTAATACCTTCTCTTGATACTAAGTTTGAGCTGACAACTAATTGTATCATATAGCTCCCAATTTCTCCCGCTGGAGCCCGCTACCTCAGCCCATCTCAGCCATTCCCATTAAGAATGTAATTCTCACTGTAACCATTCGGATCCACAAACCAAGCACCTTTAAGAGCAGGCTTTGCTGTAGGTCTAGTTAAAATACTCATGCAGACTTTCATTATATTTTTGCTTCTATTATGCAGTGCCTCTTAAAACCTGAAACTGATAGCGCTGCCACTTAATTATACTACTGAGAATTCTCAGTATTATCTTTATTCCTTTGGATGCCAGCAGCTACCCACAAATTTTATCACCTTTTCTTCAGCATTACCCTTCACACCAGGAACACATTCTTTTTAAACAAACCCAAAAGCAGTATGGCCCCTTCTTACATTTACTTCTTTACTTTCCCACAATCCACTTCTACTGTGAATGCAAAAAAGCCAGTGTTTAGAGCCAATGTTGAGAAGCAGAGTACTAGCAGCAATTTCTTATGCTGTTTATATAATGTGCACTTGATACTTACACTACTTTTCAGAGTTATCCTTGCCTTTAAGAGAGAAACATGTGCCTAAATCCTATCTTTTTATAGATGTCTCTTAGACCCCAATCCCACAACAACCTCCACACCTTACCCAGCCCTCTACCCTGTAATTCAGCCTTCCTTTCACTCTGTTCCATCTTTCCTCATTACCCCAACCTCCTTTTATGCCCTAAATCTCTACCCAATACTCCAGCTCCTAAGTCTTAGGCTCTTTTACACTGGCTGAGGGAAAAACAGAAAGTGCTTTGGCTTATCTCAGTATGTAAATGCATTTAATTTGGTGCCTGGCCAATCAGCAACTGGCAACTACTGAACTCAGAACTGCAGGTTCTATCTTCTGTGAAAGCATTACTTTGGGGATCTTTTATTTACTCAACAGATTTTTTACTAAAACATGCAGAAACTTATCTACTGTGAATGTATCAAAAGCAAAATAGGCAAAAGTTTTCCAGCAGGTACCAAAAAATTATTTGAAAGATCTTACAGACAAACAGACAGTAAAAAAAGATACCAAATAAAAGATACTAAGAATATGGTACAAGTTGCAACTCACCTTAAAGTTCATCAATCAGTGCTGAAATCACAGCAAATACTGACATATCAAAGCTATCATTAATCTAGCAGAACTAAATGACAAGTGCAAGCTATACTACACTCATCTGCTTTAGTGTACATTAGCTGTCCCAGTGAGAAGACAATATACATTACACTGTCACCTTTGCTGCTACTAAACTTCGCATCTCCTCACATAACCTACAGTCCCATTATCAGTTACTGACTGCCTGGCCACATCTGAAACCTCCAGGTATTAATATACTGTTCTAATAATATACTAGGTTCTACAATGTGCCAGAACTACCACTGCTATCAGAAATAAAAAAACATGATTTAAGTATTTCTAGTAAGTTGTTTTCATTTGCATATAGCATGAACTGAAATGAAACCTCTGATAATGACTTCAGCATTAATTATGAATTAGTACCGTTAAGAGAACATGTATCAACTTACCTGCAAAATCTTTTACATTCACATTTGCACCTAAACTGATTAGTTCCTTAACCTGTTTAACATCCCCACGAATTGCTGCCATATGTAGAGGAGTTTCCCCTCGTTCATTTCGCTTGTTAACTTTGTCTTTTTGTCTTGAGGAAGAGGTTGGAGTTTTCTTTTGTGTTGGTGTTGTTTGTAAGGGATGATTTAAAGTGGAATCTGCAAAATAAGTTTTAAAATGGTCACTAGAAGTTATTTAACACTATTTTTACTTTAGCTCATTTTAACTCTTGTATTCAAAGATGATAATAATAACTAATGAATAATTATATTTAAATAAAGGATGCATTTGACACTTGATTTGTATCAACAAAATGCCTATTTTCAATGTGCAAAAGGGTGTTTTGCAATATCTCACTATTTTTAAAGTAGGTTTCAAAGACAGATGAAGTCTATCCAGACTGCAGGGTTCACAAACTCTGGCATAAATACTGCTGAAACATGACAAAGCATAACCGTGCAGATTATATCTACCCTACTTCTGCTTCTTCCTGCACAATTCCACTATATTTCTATGTAGCGGGATGCCAGTTCGAGGAACTACTATGTATTGTACTCTATGCACTTCCTCAGCTGTGCCAACACAAATGGTTTTGGGCGGACTGTATAGTTTCTTAAGGAAATGTAATCATTCACTTTTAAATGCTGATTTTCTAAAAATGTTACACCTATAGAACATACACAAACAAAGATTTTTTTAAATACAGCTGGAGCAAGGACAATTTGAAGTTCTGAATTCAAAACAAGGTGTCTCCCCTCTCCCATTAAATCTTAAGGAAACAATTCACTTTCCTTCTAAATGAAAACCCTGCTCCAAATTGAGATAATGAGATAGTAGCTGAAGATCATAAAAAAGAAACAAAACTGATATCCCCCCCCAACAGATAATATTTCAGTTTTTAAATAACACAAAAAGGCAAAAATAATCAAAGGAAGAAAACAGATTTTCAGGTTTCACAGCTATTATATTGCAAGTTTCTGCACATAAACATAAAAGGTCAAGAAATTGTTATCGTATTGCTCGTCAATGCAAAAAAGTTTTAATAATTAAAAAAAAAAATCAGTAAAATTAAGGATTGTTGAAAAACAACAGGGTTCAGAATATTCTGACTGCGACAGAATTAAACAGGCAGGAGGAAGAAAGCTGTTAACTTCACAAGCTCACCTGGACTGTTGTCTCTTGCTGTCATCTGCATGAGAAGTGCCATCTGTTTGCGCTCTGACAGAGGATAACCAAAAAGAATGCTAACTGGTGGTGTTTTCTTATTTCCAGCATCCTTCTTCATTTTCTTTTTCTCCGAACCTTCCTTCTCTGGAAATATTAACATTTAACAACTCAAACTGCTGTTGCATTAGAACATCTTTCTAGAAATTAAAAGCATCCTTTCCAGGTATGTGAACTGGTTACTGGTGATGAAAACCAGAAACTGTATCTCTAATTTACTGCATTTGTATTAGTTTTGGTTACTTGTTCTAATCATATCAGGATAAGCTCCCGAGTTAAAGCACTTAAAGCTGTGAGGATTACTAAACAATTCTGAAAGATGAAAAACCTATTTCACAGCAGGAAGACTGTCTATGTCACAACTTCAATTTACAGGGAGTAAAGTCAGGCACTTAAAAAGATTCTGTAAGATCAGCTGGTCAGTTTTCAGCCTTGAGTACAGACCTGAGACTGCTCTATTCTACTTCTCTCAAGATACCATGTTAAAAATTAGGAAAAGCCTTGTTAACACTGGTATTGTTAGCTAATTGGATAAAAGACCATTTCTCTCAAACCCATCCTGTTACTTCACCTTACAGCAATTTATTCTCCCAAATTAATATCCTTCAAAATCATACAGCTGTTTTATATACACAAGTTCTTTCCTTTTATCAGTATTTACAGAAGTTATTTAATATTTCATGTCCAAGTTTTAAACCAGGAGCTAAAATTACACATCTGAATAAACAGACCATTTCTAAAGCTCTTCGGTACCTACAGACTCTCACAGGTCTTCATTGGTTAAATGTGCTCTGAAATCAGACAACTTTTTAACACCTAATGATTTTCAAACCTAGAATTTTGTGTAATTTGGAAACTTCAGTCTATATCTGCCATACTTTTCAAAATTTCTTCCTTAATTTTTCTGCATAAAGGTCTTGTAAACCAAACACAGGCATTTAGGTTAAAAGTAGGATAGAAAACAACTGATTTGTGATTTAGTGACTTTGACTAAATCGCTTTTAACTGGAGCAGTATTTAATGCTCTTAAATTAATCAAGTACAAACTCTCAGAGCACCTAATTTCTTTTGGTGCAACTGTTTTCCGCAGATCTCCCTACCTGGTCATTACTGTTTAACTGTATTTTCTAGAGATATAGTAGTTTGCATTTATGTGGAATGAAAACCATTAATTTTCTATAATTATCTCATCTTTCCAGGCAACTGCTATTTTTCTGTCTTAACAAGTTTTTATCAAAGTCAACATTTTATAACTTGTAAGCAGCTTTTATTACTTACATGTCAGATCTATAATGTCTACCTTTTTCTTCAGAGCTAAGTTTACTACTTGAATATAAAAACACTGGATATAAAAGATGGCTCAAGGAACCTTATTCACAAATTAGGTAATTTGGAATCCAATTTTTTGAAAGAATTGAAAAAAACATCTTTAACCACCACTGTCAAGAAGGAATGGTATGAAGAATATTCTAACAGACTTAACCAACAGAAACATCTCCAAACTCTGAGCTTTTCTAGAGATCCTGCTCAATCTACTGCACCGTCACCTTTTAGAAGCCTCCCTACTGACCACGTTGCCAACAGGCCTTTAATAGCCAGACAGGACTCTGCATCCCACAGTCAGAGGTAATCCAGGCTGGCACAAAGAAGCTGAGATCTAAAGATTACATCAGGGAATGTGTAATACATGAAAAGCAGGCTGGGGGGAAAAGTTGTTGGACTGATTAATCAGACTTGGCCATACTAAAATAGAATTTGGCTGGGCATTGGTTGAGGCTTGGTTGGGGATTGGTACTATCGGTTAAATAAGCCTGGTCACCACGCTGATCTTTTTAGCTTTTTGTGTAATAAGTTATTTCAACTTATTCTTACTGTGACCAATTACCATCTGATGAAACACTGTTCATCCAGTTTTAGTTAATCTTAGTATTTTGGGCCATACTAAAAAAAATTGTGGAAATGTTTAAACTTTAATTTTTAAAAACTGATAGTACCAGACTCTTTTCAGTGATGCCCAGTGACAGGATGAAGAGCAATGGCCATAAACTAAGCACAAGAAGTTTCAACTCAACATGAGGAAGAACTTTTTTATGCTGAGGGTGACACAGCACGGGAACAGGCTGCCCAGGAGGGTCGTGGAGTGGAGTCTCCCTCTCTGGAGACATTCAAAACCTGCCTGGACATGTTCTTGTGTAACCTGCTCTAGGTGGCCCTGCCTTGGCAGGGGGGTAGGACTGGATGAGTTCCAGAGGCCCCTTCCAACCCTAACAATTCCGTGATTCTGTGAAATGCAATTAAGCTAAGTGAAAGTAGGGGGTGGGGATTTTGGTATTACTTGTCCCCATGATTACACTGGTCTCCCAGTTTCATTTCCTAAATGTCAACCTCAAACACCTGTATGATAAATGCTTTAATTAAAAAAAAAAAAACCTCAAAAAACAAAAAACAAAAGCAAATCCTGTCATCTGCAAATGCAGAAAATCTTAAAACAGGTGACTCCACTAAGGCAAACTTCCCTGACTTTCTGCAGAGACACAAAAATTAATAAAAAATACAAATTACAAGCTTAAGTCTCCCTGAGGTTCCTAACGATGCCATCCCACACTTCATTAAGCCCCAAACTGTCCATTCCTCATCTTTTGATTTTCTCCATTTCTGCCTGAAGCCCTCTCTGTGGCCCTCCTCGTTTCACTTGCTTCCTCTCATTTTCTGCCTTCCTAACCATCTCTAAATCGCATCTTCTAGGCTTTAGTAATGCAGTGCTATTCAGACACAGGAAGGCACGTAAATAGTGCGCACCTTGAATGCCATAATGACCAAAACAGAAATATGTGGTTTTACAGACTAAACAGTTATAAGCAAGACTATTTTAAGAATGGAAAGCTACAGACCTATGTACGTATTAAAAAAATCCTACAAATGTATGAATCACATTTAAAAAGGAAACAAGATCCCTTTTACTGAAGCAATACATGAGATTTTTCCAAACCGCATCCATCTCATACTCATGAATATCCAAATCAAGGCTACTGCCCTATTGGTAGAACATTTGCACAGAAAATCTTAAAGAAAACTAACACTGAAATTGTACTTTCAAGCTTTTAACTGTGAATATGCAGTTCTCTCTCCAAGGATAATGTATAGCATACTCTTCATTGACTAACTTAGTGCTTACATCAAAACACTATGTTTCAGTTTGTCTGGCATGATCTGCTTTTTCTTAGCTTATGCTATTTACTGCTTATGACTCTTTTCTTCAAAAACGTATTCATTTTCATTCTGAATTGTTCCTTGCAACTTTATAGCTATACTCAGCTTAAAAAAATAATACATCAAAATAATTAAAATAAATATTTTGATGGTCTACCTTTTACTTTTTTACTATACAATGTAGTTTTCCAGGTGGTTTTATCTGCTGGGTTTTGGTTCAGGGTTTTTCTTTTGTGTATGTGTGGGTTGTTTGGTTGGTTCTGTTGTTGTTAGTTTTTGTTCTTTTAATAATGTTGTTATAAAAACTTAATAAGTAAATGAGTGCAGTTTACTCCTGCCTCCTGTTTAGTGTTGTTAAACAACATGAAGATCCTACGTATTCCAAAGCATTTTAGTGGTGGGAAAATTATTCTTCTATTACTCTTCATTGACACAGTGTTTGCAAAGCATTTCTAGAGCTTCTCAATTAAAGTACCAAATAAGCATACAATTGCCCTCATCAAGTTATATTTTAATTATGCCCTTACCACTCAAAAAAGACACAATTATTAAAATTTGAGAGACTTCATATGTGTTTTCAGTAAATCTGAGCAGTTCAATACACAAAATTAACATGATCAAGAATATATCTAAAATATGAAGTATGTCCTGTAAGAGGCTCTTGCTTCCCCCTCTCAAGATCTCATGCATATGCCCTGGTTCTGAATGTACAAGATAAAACAACACAAGACAAAAGGGGTGAAAGGAAGCAAAAGTAAGGGAGTAGAGCATATAGAACTTTTTATACACCAATAAATAAATAAGATAGTAAAAAACTATTTTTTTAAAATCTCAGGAAAACAACAATGCAACTGCTGATAAAGAAGCTACACAAATCCACAGAAAAATTCTTAGAAATTACTGTGAACCTGTTATAGCAGGATATATTATAAGATTTGTTTTCATGCATTCATTCCAGTAATATCATCACACAGTACACTATATTTAGCAGGAGAAGTTGTTCCTGTTAAGAACATTTAGGAACTTTGACTTAGATATTCCTTATCTTGAGGTAACAGAAAACTTTTCACGGATGTGCACTTGATGTTTATGCAACTTTTAGAGTAGCAACTTCCCTAATAGAGAAATATCAGTTTAAGAAATTTAGTTTAAATAGAATTTAATGTGTAAAAATGACAGTCAATTAAGTTTGGGGTGTTGGTTCTTTTTTTTTATTTGTTTTTTTTAAGATTTTGAGCATTTTGTCTTTAGAGTCAGTGGAATAGAAGTTTCTTTTACATTCACTTTCTTGACACTTTTTGGTGTTCTTCAGCAGCTGGAAAGAATATCAGAGAATTTCTTGTTACTAAAAAATATAAAAATCAAAGCTCTTCAGGTGGTTTCATGTTCAATTATCTTTATTAAATAACCTTCATAATATGCATCCAAATCTACATAGACAACATTCCTTTTAAGATTTGCCTTTTGCAATGTAAGGTTTTCACCTAACACTTAATAAAAGGACTTAAAAGTAGCCAAGTTAAGCAAACCACTGATTTAGGTGCATTTGAGCACTTATTTTCAGAGGAGCTTCATGAAATTCATTCACAGTGCTTATACTATGACTAGAAACATCAGAATCACCAGCAATTTAGAACTTACACATGACAGATTACATTCCAAGGCAGCCAGTTACGTATGTTGTGGGGGTTTTTTTTATTTGTTTAGTTTGGATAAATTACAAATTTCCAGTCAAGCCATTTTTAAACGTTTTTGGAAAATAAATTATTAAATAACTTTACGTGTATTTCTCAAAGCTGTTAGCCAAGCTAACAGAACATCCTATTTAGTAAAATAACCACCTCGGTGGATAAAAAAAGTAAAGCAAAAAGACCAAAATCAAACTTCAGGTGTCAGAATAGTCTGGTTTAATACAGATCTCCTATCATAATGCAAATTGTAAGGAATAACAGGATTAAGAAATAGGACCATGCAAAGGTAAAATATGAACCGTTTGAAATAAATGCTGCCAAGGAAGTTAAAACTTCTAGGGAAGTTATAGTGATATACAAGAGACTGATATGCTTATTACTAACAACTGTAGAAGACAGGTCAAGATGATCAGTTCTGCAGCTGATGAAGTCAAGAGACAGAGTTATTGAGATCTGTGTGACTGTCATAATCTGATTGATGTTATTTTAAAGAGAAAGACGTCAGAACTGACTGCTGCTTCTGACTCTCAGTGAAAGAGAAAGATTAGACTGCAATGGAAGAGACCTCACAGTATACTGTACACTGTAGAGATATCAAGGTACTACTGTGATACCGAACTAACCAAGTTTACTGCGTATTTATTTAACCAAACCAACCCACACACACATGCAAAACCACCTCCACTTTACTGCCTCTAGCCCAAACAATAAAAACTTCTACTAGTTGAACAGTAAGTCCAAACCCAGGAAGGAGCAACACAGTGTGAGCTTGTAAACAGTCCCTTAAACAGCCTCACTAACCTCTGTAACTATGGGAAGCACAAGTACAGAAATTGTGTCACTATGACATATACATGCAACATGAAGAGGACAGTTGTTTTGCTCTTCTGGATGTCAATTAAATGCTAAAAGAAATATGACTGTGCCATGTTTGGTCGACTTTAAAGACAGAAATTGAAAGGGTCAGAAAACAAAACTGAGATGCTAGTATAAATAGAGAATCTAGAGAACGTAATTTCCAAGGAAAGATGAAAAATGAGCAGTCAGTGTAATTATAACTCTTGTTGTTCTTCCTGAATAATCAACTTTGTAACAAGAAAACGAAGAAAAAAAAAGCCTATCTTCACAATGAAAAGATTTTTCTGATCTGCATTTATATATTAAACAAACTAACAAAATTTAAATAATGCTATTTAAGTAGTCCAAATAAGTGATGGCTTTTCAATCAAATTCTGGTTTTGGATTGGGAGACTTAAAATCAGAGAATTTATTAAGAAAGTTATGAAAAATGCTTCTCCTTCCACAATCCAGTCTTATCAATCTTCATCAAAGCTTGCATGTATAATCCTTTATGAGATTAGTTTAAATAAGGGTTAAACCTATACTGCCAAATTTGTAATATAAATACATTTGACTGCAGTATGTATGCATCATATTAGTTTTTTGTGGTTGCTCTGATAAAAGAATGGGGAAGTGATAACTGAGTGCTCAGTTTAGGAAGCTGTCCAAACCAGGACAGTGTAACAGACACACCCCTGCACAACAGAAGAAATTGAAAATAGAATGCTATTGCTTAAAGAAAGGCATGTAGTGCCATTTCGTTGTCCCACTGGCCTCTCCAGAAGGCCACAGCTCTTCTGTTACTCAAATCTTTCATCCCTGTGAAGACATCTCAGCTGGCACTGCATGATTGCATTCAGGCAACTGGACTCAGTCCTAACCAGTATGAAATTATTAAGAAAGTAACCTAAAGGCTAAATCTGAAAATTCAATACTAATTTATTGCAGCAGTTTCTTAGGCAAAACCACTGAATATAAATTTAGATAAACTGGAGGATTATTGTTGCTCTAGACTCTTATAGGACACTACAAATGCTGTTTGATTCCAGTCTTGCCAAAACTGACTGGGTGTAAAATTTACTTATTGTAGAGTTTTGCAGGAATCAAATTTAATAAAATTTCCAAATTAACCTAGTATTCAGTTTGGCTGTTGATGTTCATTATCATTTACAGTTTCTAGACAATACCTGAACAAAAAAGCACCCAGCACAAAAAGAAGCAAAAGGTGTAATTGCGGGGGCAATTTTTGCAAAAATAAAGCAAGAATGACAAAAATCTTAGTTTATTAATAAATATACTGGAGACAGAACCAAGACAACTCTAATGATGTAAAGCTCTAAAAATTATGCATTCCAATTCTTTGACTGATTCACCTGCCTAAACAGGATGAAGCTCAATTATCATGGGGTTTCTACAATCAGCTAGCAACCTTGTCATAGTACCATGGAGATAGACAATTTACTCAATGAAACTATTCATTAAATCAATTTTTTAATGCTAAAGCTACTTTTTATGGCATTTCTTGACTTCTGTTCTCTCAGGCACATTTTTAGAAGACCCTAAATCTTTAAAAACATTTGAAAATCAAACACAACAGTCGTACCTGTCACAGAGAAACTATTTAGCAAAGCAGTAAGAACATTTTGCTATTCTGAACTCTGAAAAAAACATATTGGGAGAATATTGAAAATAAAACTACTGGGAAGGGACAAAGTACACATCCTAGAACTGTCCATCCTGCAATGGACAGTGGGAAGAATGAGGTAAAATCACATATTTTGTCAGAATCTTTCCACTTACGAATTGTATACACAACCTCTGACCATCTACCTAGACTACCACTACAGATTTGCAAGAAGTATCAGAAAAAAAACAGAGATGATGATTTATTTTTTTTTTAACACTAGCACTAGTAGCTGATAAGAAACTTTTCACCACCTCTTCTTTTTCCTGACTCTGATCTCCAAAAACTTACATTCTTCCTTCTCAAATAACATTTGACATTCTCTGTACATAGTCAGCAGGGGAACTCTGCTCTCACAGCTACCAGTGATGACAAACCTTTTCAAAGCATAATGCCAAGTTTCTGACAGAAGCAGCACTTCAGTGATCACTGATGTCAGTCCTGATCTATGTCAGTGACAAACTTGGCACCAGTGTAAGTGGCTAATTCCCACTGGTCTAATCGACTTGGCGAGGAACAGAATCAGCATTACAAAGAACTATTTTTTCATCCTGGTAATGCTCCTGCCTCTAAAAAGTTTCTGGAAAGCTTGTGTACCAAGTTCCATATCTGCGAAAGGAGGTACTTGCTCTTACCTCCTTACCTCAGCAGAAAAGAAATGGACAACAAGCTACGATGCTTGCTACACAGTAGCTAAAAGCTATGTGCCTTTTATTGTTATATTAAGTACTTCCTGTTCCTACTTGAACTGTTTATTTCATCTCCCTGCTACAACTTGTAACGAAAAGATTTTATAGTGCGTGCTCTGTGTTTTTATGCATGTCTAAGTTCCTAGAGTAATATCTTCTTTGTGGCAATTCTGACAACAGATGCTATAGCAAGAGAAACACAGAGAAGTACGTTACCTTACAAGATGCTGCAACAATGTTATTTAAAATTGATGGGTGTGGGGAGAGATGACAAAAGATTTTCAACACAGAAAACATTAGATGAGTACTAAATATTACTTCTAAATATATTTATTTCCATGGTGAAAAATAGGTAGGGTCTAATACCAAGCGATAAATTTAATAAAGCAGATGCTGGAAGCATATTTCTAATTTATACATGGTCTTTTAAGAATCAAGTGGTAACATGAATAGTGTAAGACTCCAGAATTTTGTAAAACCACTGAAAAGAGAGATCTAAAGGCAAGAGTATTGTTTTGTAATGTTACCATTTCAAATTTTGATTTCATGCCATATTCTCTTTACAGTAAAAAAAATTTGTATGCAATATCCAGAAACCA
The DNA here is from genome assembly GCF_000696875.1 of Nestor notabilis. Classification (NCBI taxonomy): domain Eukaryota; kingdom Metazoa; phylum Chordata; class Aves; order Psittaciformes; family Psittacidae; genus Nestor; species Nestor notabilis. The sequence goes on from NW_009919500.1 coordinate 37,792, forward strand.
AATCTGCATTATATCAGTTCTGGCCAAAAATTAAACATGTACTCAAGTATATAGTTATACTTTGTATTTAAATCTAACCATATTCAGGGAATTACCTGTTTATGAAAATATTCAAATATATAATGAGCACTGTGTAAGAAACCATAGCACTGAGCCCCTAAGAAATTTGGGAAACATGCCTTCTGGTGGCCTTTTAAGAGGGCACAGATACTGTTTTGCTACTGACATAACTATTAGTGAACTACAACATAGAAAACTAATTACCTAGATTCAGAGGTACTCTCGGAATACATCCAGATCCCTCCATCTTGATTTGAAAAGAGCCAAGAATAGTATTTTGAAGTCTTGTAATCAGTTCCAATAGAATAAGTTTAAGTTAGGAAGAACTACCAGCCTGTGCGGAAAAGGTATCTTGAACAGATCATAGGAGCTCAGACTTCAAAAAAGTTCACTCTCCGTGGCTAGTTTAGTTAGTTTCATAACCTCAGCATCCTCTTCTTTTCTATGGAGGATAGTACATCTACCAATTTTTCCAACTCTCCCTCCCTCAGAAAGGCTATGGAAGGCTGATAGCTATCTCAATTTGAGGCAATTAACACGTCTTTTCATCAGTTTATTTGTTTAAACAAATGGATCTCTACAGGTGACAATGAAAAGAATCATTTATTACTAAAATAGAAGCAAAAGAATGAGGTTAGGAAACAACTGGATAATGTGGATAAACTATGCTGGCATGCTAGCTCTTGCTAATGATAGGATGAAAGCCTATCAGACTGAGATGCAACAATTAGAAGCAAGCAAGCAACTTTTATACTTAGTATCCTTTTCTATAGGGAAAAATAATCAATATAAAAACATAATATACAATTAATTAAATTAGGATGCATTTTAGCAACAAATAATTAGTTAAGGAAATAAAAAGGTTCTACCTGTGTCTGAATTGCGATCTTCATTTCTGGATGGACTAACAGTAAAAGGAAGTTTACGTTTCATGGAAGACTTTTCTTTCATCTCCTTCCTCACATCACTCCTATCCACTTTTGGAGTTTTGCTGTAGGATGCAATCTTGTCCTTGCTCTAATATAAATAAAAAGTATACTAAGTAATTTTTGCATAAAGCAGAATAGTCTTATAATGTATACAGACTGAAAAGATTGCTATGTGAGAATGTATGTGCATGTATGTAAGTATGCATATAACAGTTCACTGAAAAACTATTAAGGTAACCTTACTAAAAATAATCAATGGCATTTCTTTATTTTTAAAATGAGCACCTTCTGTGTTATTTCTACTTCCAGATACATCACTGTAGAACTGCTGTTCCCTATTAGAGCCTTGATTAATAAGCAAAGGAAGAACACAAACTGGACAAGAATATGCTACGTCTTAATGACCAGCCCCATTTCCTTCCCTGACCATAACAAAATAATCACATTAAAAGCCCATGCTGCAATTCATACTGTGAATAGGAACACAGTAAAACCCCTCAAACCCCACTCTAACCCTCCCCTGCCTCCACCCCCACCCTGTAATCCATCTATACAGAACTCTCTATTTCAACAAGAATAATTGTATAGCTTTTCATTTTCTAAAGCAAAAATTTACTAAGAACTGAGAAAATCTATGAAGAAACTAAAATCTATTTGTTATTCTTAGTTGTATAAACCTGGGATTTATGGCTTATAAAACATAGTTCAAGATAAACATAAAAATCTGGATGGGCCCAATATTGGCTTATGATTGATTTCTTTGGTAATATAGGAGGTCAAAGTACGTAAAAGGTGTAAGATTAGTGAGAAGACCGCTTGAGAGAACCCTCTGCAAACCACAACAGTTTGGCCTACCAACCAAGATGCAAAGTAGAGATGTAAAGTTTTCATTTCATTACATGCTGCAGAAGCACATTATCCAGCTATGTCAGCTACCACAACTCCACAGCTCCCTATCACTTAACAGATGACTGGATGAAACCATTAACAGATTAACTTTCTAAAGGCTGCAGAAGAGGAACACACACTAGTTTGCCAATCAGTGAAAAACAAAAGGCTGCTCCTTGGTACTTTCGAAGGAAAAAGTTAAAAGATTTATTTGATTAGAGGAAAATTAGAAAAATAACTCCAAGTAAAGGTACTATTCCCAAAGGCACCTTTCATTTAAAAAAAAAAAAAAAAAAAAAAAATGAACACAGGTAAGAAGAATAGTTTGATTACATCATCTAACCCTCTGAGTTTAAACTACTGCCAAAAGGGTAGACAGAAGTGATTGCAAAAAAAAAAAACCCAAAAAAACCAACCCTGCAAACACACTCTACAATCTTCAGCTGACAAATGTTTGCACCAGGGTAATCAGAAAGAAGAGATCAGCCTATGTCAGGAGAATTCCAGAAGTAAAAGAGAAAAATACCCCCAGAGAAAAACCTATCTTCACCCTGAATTTGGAAACCTGAGAAAAAGCCCAACCCCAATCCAAAACAAAATCACCAAACCCCAAACTCTAAACAAAACACAGAATAAAACCCACATGCCAAAATTAACCCTTCTCCAAAACCCCAAAGGAACAGCCCCTCCCCCCCCTTTCAATAGAAAGGATCTGTTAAAAAGAACTTAAAATTCCTAAGCAGGAATTTGGTTTTCAACTTGTCCTGTAGAAAAAAAAAGGCAAAATTTTGCTGTTGATAAGCATAAAAATGGGCTTTTTGGTACTAACCAGTACAATATATTGGTATTTTGGTACTCTTTTTGGTACTAATCAGTACAATACCAGTAGGTGCTCGAAGAGACACAAGCTGCTTAAATAATTTAATAGTTTTAAATTTATTCTTAATTTGTTATAGATGCATTATGTTAAATATTATGACTGATGAACTACTTTTTTGATAATCAACAACTACTAGTTTTGTGATGATCTAATTAGGAGGAGAGACAGTTCAAAATGCATGCTTTGGATAAAAGATACATTGAAAGAACCAGCTATACACAGAAACTGAAAAAACATGAGAGTATTTTGTTCCTTAGCTGAATAAACATTTAGCCATCACCAGTGGCGGACTTTCCAACCCAAATGATGAATGAACAGGGTGTTTGAGAAGTCTGTACAAGTCAATGCTACTTAGTAATTTCAGTGACAGTGCTGAAATAAAGATGCAATTATATATGCAAACACCATCACAACTGGGAGAGAGGGAGAAGCAAAGAGCACTGGTGAAGGGAAAGCAAAAAGACTTGCAGATTTCTAAAACAGTCTAAATACAAAACAGAAGTAGAAAGGCCAGGATAAAACCAAGGTTTTAAAAATGGATAACAAAATTAACCGTACAATCACAAGACCCCACATTAAAAGCCAGAAACTTCTTAACAGCCTCCTGGATTCAACTCCTAATAAAGGCAGGCAAAAGGAAGTAGCAAGCCCTGCAGGTTAAAACAGGCATTTTGATTTAAAAAGTGAGCATTCACTGTTCCAGCTACTCCTGGTCACTGCAGCAGCATGGACTTCTCTTTTTCAGGGTCCAAAGAAAGGTTCAAAATTCAGCATGAACAGTTCTATGTATTAATGTGATCCATGCAAGCAACCTAAAACAAAGTTGACATCTTTTGTAAAACAACCTGTAACTTAGAATATCTGTGGACTTTCTAAAGAGGTTCATTATGTTCAAATAAATAAACTGTTGTTGCAAAGCATTACATTCTCTCCATGTCCACTACAGTGAGAGAACTAATGGCTTTAGACTGCAACAGGAGACAAGTAAAAGTTATTCATCCTTCTACTAAGTATCTAACTATGCCAGTCAGCATAATTAAGTATCAGAATAAATTGCCCAAAGAGACTGGAATTTCCATCAGGCAAGGCTTTAAAGAAAAGGTCTGGCAAACATCTGTCAAGAGCTGAGTACAGCTTATTCTACTCTGGGGCAAATGGATGAACTGGATCTGCATGTCTCAACATTTAATGCATGCCTCACTGGAGGATGTAGTAACAAGGAAGAATTTTCTCTGTCAACAAAACCATACTAGTGTGCTATGATGAGGAACACATTTTTAATCTGTTCAACAGAAACCATCTCGGAAGGCTAACAAAGAGCAGTCTGGACAATTTCTGGATATCCCACTCCAGCTCTATTGTCTGGTACTGTGACAATCAATGACAATACACAAAAGGAGACGACAGAGTGCCGTATAATCTAGCAGATGTACTAAGCACTGGGAGAATAAGCATTCTTTTTCTGCCTATCAAAGATAATTACATACTGAAGAGTGTCCTTTATGGTAGTAAAAAGGCTTTAGGCACTACCGTTAGACTCTTCTAAGAAGAGAGTTAATTCTTACAAACCCCAAATGTCTTTCTTCTTCAGACCACAGATCTATCATTTACTTCCTGAGGTGTGGCCACGTAAGTTCTAAAGAATAAATTTAGATAAATTAAAATTTCATTATGTTCTTATATTTACAAAATATCTCATGCAAAAACTAAATGGTTTATCTGCTGTACACACTCACAATTTATTTTATGCTCCCAAGATGAGCCACTGACATAAAAATATATGTACCCTAAAGCACATATAATACAAACTCAGTTTATTAACAGAGATGTTATTCCTAATGATTTTTAAACTCTCAGAAGAACTTAACACACAGCTGATTCACATAGCTATTTACTGGTTGCTAGAACAGCATAATAAGCATTAACTTCCACTGGACAAATATAAAAACTTAAGTACCATAACAACAGTAACTTTACTACATTCCCCAGTTAACAGCTAAGAGTGCCCAACCAGTAAGAGCTACCAGTATTGCACCAACTAGGAAAGGAAAATCAAATTCTGCAGGTGTTTTTTCTTTTATCTTAATATATCAACCATTGGAATAGGCTCACACCATATATTTAGGCTGTTACAGGTTTTATTTTGATAATAAGAATTTTTTTTTTTTTTAAGGGACTGGTGTTAATATTACTGTTCATTTGTTAGATGCCCTGTTTTGTATGAACACTATTTCACATGTTTTGTAAGGCCTCAGTACTTTCTTACATCAATTATGTTAGGTTAACAGATCCATTAACTTTTTCTTAAGAAGTTCTAATGCTTCAAAGACTACTGGTTTTAAATTTATGGTGGCGAGTATTTATGTATTAAGAAAAATCCTTAGCTGCTTTACAGAAATTTCCACTACTTCTTAAAGACATTTCATTTAATATTATCACCATCGATTTGGCCTGGTCAATCTTTACTTCAGAGTTTTATGTTTGTGTATTTAATACAGATTTGCCTTAATGATTTTCTGTTGTTCAAACTCAAATTTTACTCTTACCCTACTGCCTGTTGAATTTTAACTAATTTTCTAGGCTGAATCCAAATTACTACATTTTGTCAAGATTTTGTCTACTTTTACTAATGCAGGGGAAAGACTGCATATTATTCAAGGGCCAGCTAAACACTTCTGACAATTACCTGTCCATGTGTTAGAAAACAGATTATGTCACTGTTAAAGTGACTATTTAACATCTTAACTATGTACTTAGTTTTTCTCAAAATATGAAAAACGCAATCAAACTATATTTATTACGCTAAAAAATAAAGAATACAGGACTACTAACTTACATAATTCTGCCATTTTATTTAGGATCTCACAGTTTCAATACTACATCTCAATTTGTATCACACAATCCTCAAACTAAACCCTACATTACTCTAATAACACATTATAGACTGTGCCAAGGTGGATGGTGAGCAAGACTGAATACAACAGTGCAAGCAGTTTATCAGCTTAATTTTTGGTATCAATGTAATTAGACCACCATTGTGATTCCATATCTATGTCCCTGGTCAAACTGCCATCTTCCCCTAGATTTTAATTTTCTAAGTAATTCTGCTTTCACTGGCACCTTAATCTCAAGTAACAGCCGAGGTAGAATCTGACATTTGCCCATATTTCTAATTCCTGTAGACTGGTCATCAGTAAACAACAAACATTTCTTTGTTAAAGCAACCAGCTAAGGACAAACCTTCACTTCAACCAATATCACAATGAAAGGGGTTTATGTGACATTAAAAACAGAATGTTAATTTACTCTTTTTAAATCAAATCAAAATTTGCCGTATTTCCTGGTGGTTACATAAATGACACTATGCTCACTCTTCTGTTCCCTGGAAATCAGTTATTTGTATCTTCATATGAATTCAGATCTCCTTTTTAATGTTCTGACAAAACAGCTACACATCTCTGCTTCAGAAGATTACCCAACTTTGCAGAGATAGCAGGGTAGGGGGTTACGTGGCTCACCAGATGTAACTGCTATTGTTATTAGCAGAGAGGGAACAGTTTATGGGGATCAGAGGCAGGAGATTACTGGAAAGGAAGGCATCAAGACAACCAGCAAATACTGAACTGTGCAGAAGGGTTACTGATAAAGCAGTTCCTTTGGCAGCAGTTGCAGATTCAAGAGCCAAACTAGCACCATTTTTCTACAACCGCAGTAGCAACATGGAGAGGAGGTGAGGGGGAGTCAGAGGTAGAGAGTGGAAGAGGTAAAAGGGACCTCACAAGCAAACTCTTTATTTTGCTTTATTTATTTATAACTCAAATTGTAGAACAATTTGTATGTAAAATTCAAAGCCTGAGAAGGAAGAAATTACTCTGCACTACAAAAATATGATAATCTATTCCTATAGGCCCAAACCAACAAAAAAACATATCCCAAGCATTTCAAGCCATACCTTTAGCAAAGAAACAGGCAAAAAAGAACTTTAAAATCAACATATCCCAGCAAATTCACTAGTTTTGCTTTGCTGAAAGTCAGTTTTTCTAGCATGAGAAGCTTTATATCTTCAAGATTTTCCTGTGTCAAAAGTTCTTTTCAGAAATACCGAAATGTAAAGGTGAGAGTTTACAAAGCCAGAGTTTGGTTTTTTTCTGTTAAATAACCTAAAATCTTTACAAATGTCACTTATTTACAAAAGTATAAATAAAAAGACAGTATTTAATACCACTACATTTCACTGCTAATAGCCTTCCTATTCTTGCTGCTTGTAGGTCCCAGACATTCCCCCTCTTTCCAAGTATTGAATAACACTTGAATTAACTTGACTATATCCCAAACAAGGATCAGGAGAAACAAAGGGGAAAAAAAAAAAAAAAAAAAAAAAAAAAGGAAACCCCAAAATTCTTTCATCCTTTTACTAGTAAGCCAATTTCCTTTCCCCATTTTACTCTGTTATCTTCCTCTTCTTAGGTAAATAGTTCATCACAGCTAGCAGGAAAAACTACCTTTGCCTCACTTTACTGGAACCAATAAAACAAACTAGGAAGAGACTAAAAAGTCTTAAGTTTTCTATGAATGTTTTCAGAAGACAAACAGTTTTAAGTACATGTTGAATCTTTCAATCTTTCCCTGCTTTTTAATCTCTTCCTGTCTTACATCCATTCATCAAACGGTTTTACAGAGAATACAGGCTTCAAACAACTAGTAACATTATGTATGATCACACACACACAATCGCAATTTCCAGAGAAGACAGTTTTAAAGACCATTTGGGAAATAAATGGATTCTCTCTCCTTAAGGCAATATACCAGTCATCATTTAATTTCTTTCCTTGTTTAGATTAGATATAAGGAAGAAGTTCTTTACTGTGAGGGTGGTGAGGCACTGGAACAGGTTGCCCAAAGACTTGATAAATGCTCCATCCCTGGCAGTGTTCAAGGCCAGGTTGGACAGTCTTGGGTGACATGGTCTAATGCAAGGTGTCCCTGCCCATGACAGGGGGGGTTGGAACTAGATGATCTTAAGGTCCTGTCCAACCCTAACTATTCTGTGATTCACAATGAAGAATATTGTTCTGTCTTCTGTTATTCATTAGTCCTACAAATAAACTCATTGTCTATTGCACAAGTGTACTAGGCAGACAAAATGGAGAACTGGATTATTTGCAACTTGGTTCGAGAGGTTTGAAAATGATGGGATACTTCACATTTACAAACAACAAACTACCTTTTCGGTATTACTGGAGCTCCCATATTCCTTCATTCTCCAACATTCAAAAATGGATTGTACAATTTTACAGTGGACTCCCATGTACAGGAGTTACTCTTAACCCTTCTGCAGCATTTGGCTTTCAAGTCCTGACAGAAGAAACTAGTCCGTGTGTTACAAAGGAACATAGGAAACTTCTGTTTGTTCACTGGTCTGTGCTCTGTCATAGGCCTTTAGAAATGTTTCATGTGTTTGTTACAAAGAGTAAGACGCCATAAAATTAAATATAATATGAATCATTGTTCTTGTGAGAGTATAAAGGCTTCATATGATATGGAGATATGGAAACTGCACTAACTTATACCAAATAAACCAAACACATCCAGCTTCCTTTTGAATTAAATTGCAAGTTACACTAAGGCATAAATTCTGTTCCCTAGTTCAATGTATAATTAAAGCCACTTTTTTTCAGCACTCAAGATACCAGGATACAGATTTATTTCTTCTTATTACAGCAACAAAATTTGTGATAGAACATGTGCAATTCATTTCACTGAAATTAAATGGACATGAATGTAATCTTGTTACCTTTTTTGCAGTTGTTTTTTCCACCATGGTGCTGTCGCTATCAGAATTTTCAACTTGAACTGTTTTTGAAGACCCAAATTTGGGCATTTTATAGCTGTTTAGCTAACTGTATCTTGTATCAGTGGGTTCATCGTGTGTCTGAAAAATAAACAAAGAACATTTTTTGAATATACACACTGCAGTGACATTTCAGGACAAATGTTGTTACTGCAGATGGTAGCAGAGCTGAACAGTATCCTAAAAAGATGGCTATCAGTGACACCTGACTTCGAGCATCCCATTCATCTGCAGCTCAAACCTTGGGGCCAAAACCCAAAAGGTTACTTCTCGGGACAGGGTCATTAGAAAACTACCAAGTCAGTTGCTGAACTGCCTCATCCCTCTAACTTACCTCTTTAGCAGACTGAACACTTTTGGGTATTTGATGGGCTTGTTGGTTCATTATCTTGCTTAATTTTATAGGTAGTAAGAGTGGTAAGATGCATAAGATCATTTCTAGCAACACTGTGAAAAGAAATTAAGCTTACTAGCCTGGGAAACTGAAATACTGTCTACCCAAAATATGGAAAGAAGATCAAATCTTGGTGATTTACTGTACTTTCTGTTGGAACAAGAGATACATGTTGGAAGAAAAATCTTCTAAAGGTTAGACCTGGAACTAGAAACCTTAATTTTCACTGTCTAGTAAATTAATTACATAAGCCATTGATATATACACACACAAAAAAAAAAAATAAATATATATATATGCATATACAGCTCTAAGAGCTCTGTGATGCTTCATCTCCAAGCCAAGTGTCATTACAAATTCACATAATGGAAGAGGTCTGAGTTGCCTCTTCCACAGAAGAAGGAAGAAAGGTCACATAGAAAGGAAAACCATATTTGACTTCACTTTAAAGCTGGTGATGTTTTATGGGTCTTTTTGAGTTAATGTATTATATTACAAATATTTATGCAATCACAGTCTTACTGAGTCTTGTAGTAATTTTATGTCTCACCTAGACATCATTTTAAGAGTGACATTTATATTGTTGCTTTACAGTTAAGATTTTGGGATCATCATGTAGCAAATTTGTTGGTGTTACAGGGCTGCTGTTTTGGTTTGACACTGGTAACTGACAACAGAGACTGGCATTTTCTCTTTGGCAGATGACTTTGAGAAAACTGTTTTGCACACCAGATCTGACACATAGAACTTTCATATTCAAACATACTTCTACACCCTGCCCACCCATCCAACCCCCACAAGACCTAAACTATGAGAAATTCCCTAACAGAATACTTAACTAAGATTAATACTGTTGTATACAGCAAAGTAATATCTCACTTTCTTACTTCTCCAGAACAGGAAAGGCAGAATAAGAGGGGAAGGAATGTTCAAAATGTTCAATCCTCAAGTTAGAAAATTAGGAAATGCTGCACTAAGGTCTGCTCTTTTCCTCTACTTCCCCTACACCTGAGGGTGCTGCAAATTGTTTTGGTGGTGTTTGTTTGGGTTTTTTTAACATTAACTACAAGATTACAAAAACGAGGAAGAGCTTAATTAGACTGTCTGACATACCATAATCTGAATCTTGTCCCCACTATGATACAAGATGCAATATTGAGAAATTCCTACTGTTCTGTTCTTACTCAGGAGAAGAGAAACATTAGTTTTGCTCAGTTAGCCTCTCAAATCCTCTTTAAGTTTCATTTGCCACAATTCCCGCTGTATACACCATCATGTTTACAATTACTTTAAAACAGATCAACATGTGAAAGTTATCTGCATTATTTTAATTAAATTATTTCTGATTGCATATGCTACCGTTTTCTTTCCTTCCTTTTTTTATGCTACTTGACTCCCTGAAACTACCTCCATTCCTGCATTGCTTTCTTCCTTTCCTGGTGCAATATACTGTTCTCTATACCCTTCTGGTACTGACAATATGGACCCCAACTTCATGAGCTTAGTAAAATTCATTAGCTTAGGCTTGGCTCCATTCCCCTTATTTGCCTCAGCAGCATGGACTAAACAAGAGCTCCTCCATCACAAAAGGCCCAGCCTCCCTGGGCATGTCCTTTTAAGTCTTACTGAACAGAAACAGTTTATTTTTAAAAATAGTACACTGGAAAAAAAAAAATAAATTCAAGCTACAAGCACTGCACAGTGGCAAGAGGATGAGAACATTTTCAAAATAAATTAATAAATTTAAAAGTATTTTTAAATAATACAGTTAGCACAAATAATACACAAATATAAGTAAATGAAAACGCCCAGAGAAGCTGTGGCTGCCCCATCCCTGGCAGTGTTCAAGGCCAGCTTGGACGGGCCTTTGAGCAACGTGGTCTAGTGGAAGGTGTCCCTTGTCCATAGCAGGGGAGTTGGAACAGATCATGCTCCAACTCTAACCATTCCATGATTCCATGAAAAGAGAAATCATAGCATGTTTCCATTTTCTTCACCATGTGATCAAAAGCAAATGTGAATTCATTCAATTCTCAACCCCAAGCCAATTATGTTTTGAAGAGAAAACTGCTTTGGAAGTTCACTAAAACGAAGTATCACATACTGGATTATTAAAGCAGAACCATCCCAACTATCACACTGATAGATGGTAGTATTTTCATTAAGAGTTTTATGTACCAGGTTGGTATTTCACAATCCCTCTGTGAAATACTTTCCAGACATAAATGCTTCAAATATTTGAGGAGAAAAAAAAAAATTTCTTTTCTTAAAGAGTAGCTCTTTTATAAGAACTATGGTCCAGAAATATAAGCAAACTATTCAACCCGTGATCACACAGTATATCTTACAATCAAATTCTGACCTGAAGAAGTGATTTTACTACCATTTTAATTTTATTTCCATTTGCCTGCAGTTCAGTGCTATTTCAACTCATGTTCTGAACACAGTCAACAAACATTTGCATTCAGAGTGAAAATGTAGAACATTAGCAGGTTCTTCCAGGGAAACCTAGGTCTGTCTGCTTTGAGTTTCCTTCAGGGTTGTTTCTTAATGCAGTTACTGGTTTATTAGGCAGTCTTTTACTAGGCATATTTCAAATCATCAGAACCCTAAACTGAGTGTTAAACTCTTTACATTCAAATTATTCTCCTATGTCACAACAAGCAGCACCATTACTCTTGATCTAACAGGCACAGCTGTGCTTTTTCTCTAACACACTTATCTATTTCATGCTTTTCAATAAAACATAGAATCTGCTTCCTACTAAAGAAACTTCTCTGTACGACACAAAATCAGATATTCAGATTTTATGCTTGGACGTCTTTATGCTTGAACATATTTCCTGCACATTATCAGTTATCAATGCCCTATTATTCAAAATACTGTTCAACTTTTTTTCTTAATCATTTAATCATTTTTCACCTGAAGTAACAAAAAAAAACCCAAACCAAGAAAAACATAAAACAAAACTGTTTCCTCCTTAGAGTAACAAATGTAAGCATTTTGACAGATTTACAGCCAGCGATATAAAAAGCCAGGATTATTTCATTTAAAAAAAAAAAAAACAAACCAAAACCAAACAAACAAAAAAGCCCACCCCAAAAAAAAACAAACAAGAAAACCCTACCAACCACCAGAAATTCAAACATAGGTAGCTACAGAAATTTAGGTGTATAATAAATCTCTAATACCAACAGGTTTCTGTATTAACTTCTATAAGCTTACACCTAGTACTAATGAAAGAGCACGCCTTCACCTATGTAAAAACCCAGAGAATTCATGCTATACTCTAATAACAAAAAACCCCTCTCTTCCAATAGGAATTTACTCCAGACTGGGAAACAGTGAATCGACTGTACAAGATTTCTACTATAAATATTTGACAGGAGTGCTTCAGAATGTTTTGCTAAAATTCAACTTCTGAAAATGACAGCTAAGGCTACATCTACATTAGCAAGGAATACAGAATTATCAAGAGCACATCTGTAGAGTGGAATAGCAGGTAACAGAAATTCGGAATTTACACTAGTCACATTTATGAGCCTTTGGACTAGTTCTAGTGCAGTCTCATGTACTAAGCACACATTAAAGGTTGGAGCACATTCAGCACATTCCTGAACACATCTCTTAGCTTAGAACAGGAGCAACCAAGCTCTGAAGCCATTGTAGATCAAACTAAACCACAGTGAGGAGAGATAAAGATAGTAATTTTAAACATGTATATCTGATTCAAAAATAAGACACTGACTCAATTTCCTCCTAGCAATCTCCCCCCTCCCGTTCCCAAGACTTTGTCTCTTCCAAGTTTATTTAGAAATGACTAGTACGATCTACATCTCAAAGCTATTAAGACTCTATTATGGAAAGGAAAATAAAAGCTGGTGGATGAGTGTAACAGAGAGATGTCTAAGAAAAGCTGAACTGAGAGGCAGGCAAAAGCCAGCATTACATATTCTGTTCAGAGAAAGCCAGCTGGCCAACCCGTATGTACACACTGGCTAATTAAGCAGCATGTAGGTAGCTCCCGCCCAGCCATACCAAATGTTATCTACATTCTGGTGGGAGTGTTAAAAGCAGCTAAGGTTAATGCACTGGGTATAGTACAAAAGACCAAAATACACAGAAAATTGGGCTTTTTACATATGGTAAGGAGCAGAGTTTAAGCAGAAAGTATTAGCAAAAAGATGTTCATTTAACTAAGTTTAACAGTCTTCAGGTTCTTTTTTCTTCTTATGAAGAAAGTGCAAATGACTTCAGTATTTTATTTCACAATACAAGCACCCTTCAGCAAACAACTTAGAGAGTGATTTCTTCTCAAAAGAGATGTTAACAAACTCCAGCATTACTAGTGCTAAATATAATGTTGTGATGGGAGATGTAGCAGCATTGTCAATTTTTTTTCTTCTTACAGAACTCAGTGCTTCTATACACAGAGTTATTCAACCATAACCTACTGCTACACAATGAACCAGCTGCCAGTCAGACTGCAATGCATGTGTTACCAGATCAGCATATACCTTTTCACCCATGGTGTCCAGTAAGAAAAAAAAGGCTCAAGATGGAACAAAGATTATTTGAGATTTTTTGGCTGGGTACATGCTAAGACACACAAGACCTGGAATTGGGACTGTGGGGAAGGACTCTAGTCAAGTACAACACACAATGGCTTGGGAATTTAACCACCACATGTATGAAAAGAAAATCTGTATTTTTACCTGGTATTTCCCCCACAGAAGCATGCTTGTGAGGAGTAAAGCTTCAGATTACTAAATAAGAGAATGTGACTGTGAGGAGGAAGCTGCAGAGAAACCTGAGAGGACAATTAAGAGGGGATTATGCTTGGGAAGAAAGCACAGTAGACTCTACAATCAACACACAAGATTTTTTTTTTTCACCTAGAACATAGAACACAAACCAAATTTATTCAGTCTTGCCATTCCTGTGGCCCTGTAAAAAAGCATAAGCGTTCCATCTCCTTTTAGCTTCAATGGAGGATGATGGGCTTACTACTGTGGTCAGTTTTCCATTACTTCCTTGAACAGACATACTTGTAGAAATGAAATCTCAAACACTGCTGATGACTCATGAGAATGTCAAAATGATGGTAAAGAATGGGACATTGCCTAGGACGTGTACTTCAAAATCTCATCAGAACATTATATAAAATACTGGTTTGAAATTTCAAAATTTCAGAGTGACTGTAGCCACAAAAATTTTAGTCTTTCTACTAAGGTCTTAATTGCAGAGAACTATATAAACACAGCTATTCTATAATCATTGCAGTTTATTTGCTCTTTACAATGAAGACAAAGAAAGAGCTATTAAAAGGCTTCATTTGAGCAAAAATAGTTTCAGCTATCTTGTGCAGAGTCCTTTGAAAACAGTGTTATACAGATCCCTCAAAAAGACTTCCTCCCAATCATTTAGCAACTGAGGCTGCTGCAGGGTGCTAAAGTCAAAGTTGAGCAGGTATAAGATCTATATAGTAAAACAGTTTTTCCAAAAGCTAATAATACATTAGACATGTGCAGCTATAATGGACTAAACATTCACTGTGGTACATCCCTACTGGCAAGCCCACCTCCCACTGCAGGCTAGAAGCACATTGTCCTTTAGAAGCTTAAAGAAAAACACATTTTGCATAAGAAAAGATGAAATAGAGGTTAACTGTGTATGTTGCACTATTTAAGACTAAATTTTTACCATCATCCCTTCCTGCGGGATGTGGTGTGCACTAAAATACCATCAACTACAACGAACATAACAAATTACCAGGCACTTCTTGCCCTGCACTCCGTGGTGTCTCACTGGAGTTGCAATTCAGTTCTCTAGCAGTAACTAGCATGAATTACTAAATGCTACTGGCTTTAGGTAGCACATCAATTTAGTATGTTGGAGAGAACAGTGTCTGAATGATACATGCAGTGGCTTTTACAGATGAAAGGTGACAAGAACATTTTTTATTTGGAAAATATTCACAAGCTCTTTTCACACAATTGCGACAGTGCGCGCCATGCAGATTCCAGTGTCACAGTCATGATGAAAGAACTAAGCTCCAACAGTCTCAAACTAATGGTGCCTAAGGCAACAGTCTGTTGTGGTATTAAGCGCAAATGCAGTATGCAGGGTGGACATGAGTCACAAATTTGGCAGATTTTAGAGCAGCATCTGACGGTAAAATATGACAAAACAGGAATTCTTTTTTATTACAGTTTTTCTTTAAGATTTGCACAATACTTGAGTTTGTGGCTAGAACACGCAATGCTGAGATCAGTTCTACTCCCTTCTTTGCTATACCTATTGTGCAACCTCAGAAAAAGCGCCTTATGCCTCCCCCTGCAACAATTCTCCCTACCAGATTCTGGATGATACATTAAAAAAAATCCAAGGGAACAAAACACCACCCTAACAAACACACCTTTCAGAAACATATGACATGACATAATTTGGATATCCAACCCTAACCATTCTATGATATGTGTGTTCTGGAGACTCCTCAGATCCTACCTAATACATGGAATGGTCTACTAGACTTGATGTCCTGTCAAAGCACTTCCCATTTTGATATGAAATGTTTAGCTACTTGAGATCCAAACATCTAAGAATTGCACAAATCCTTCTGTAATAAGAAAAGTAAAATATTTGAACCCCATTTTATAAGGGTGTCCTTGAACAGTGAAACAGGAATAGGCAGTGACTACTCATAATCTCCAGAACAGCTTTTAATACACTATGAAGTACCTACTCATTGTATGCCAGACTCCACTACGCAGCGCTAGGACGAAGTCCCTGTAAAACAGCCGATACTCAGGCAGCAAGAAAGATTTTCCAGTACTTCAGCTGGAACTCACCACTGCTTCCTACCAAAATAAAGAATGTATCTCATAGTCTAGGAATTTCTACTCAGAAAAGCAAAAAATGAGAGGACATACAACCTTCCCTATGTAGAAAACAAACAAGACTCTGCAGGGGTTTTGCACTTGCCTATATAGGACCTCGGGCTCTGACCCAGAACACCTTCAAATCCCTATTTTAAGAGCCAAAGTTTACCTGTGCTTGGTTTCAAGTGTCAAGTTCCATTGATTTCACAATACTCTTCAACTTATTTTCCATGCTAATCGTAGCACCTGACTTGTCTACCTCTTTCTAACAAATACGCTTCTATTAAAGAACATGACTGAAGCTGTAGCTTTCTGATTAAGTTTTATTAAGTTTAGTTTTAAAAAAAACGGAACACACTTATCAAAGAACACAGGAACTTCATTGCTCATAGAATTAAAGAATAACTGAAGTTAAGCAACATCTGGAGGTCATCCAAGTCCCTCAGTTACCTAGTCAGTGAGACATTTTCAGCTGTTGTTGTACCTTATACAGACCAGGTCGAGTTTGTTACGTAAGCAGGGAAAAAAAGCTGTAAAAGAAACCATGGAAAATAAAAATCTTCCTATTCCTAACTATAGGCATATATAAACTATGCAGTTGAATTTTATTAGCAGCATACTTGAGTAAGAAAAACAACCTTGGCCCAATATTTAATTTACAAAATCTTATTCTCCAATTGAAAATACCACACCCCAATATGCCTTTGAAATTTGTTGCATGGATTGGTTGAATTTTAGAGGCACTACTGGTTTGTCAGTTTCAGATAGCTCATGCTTCAGTAACAGCTGTATCTGAGCAAGAGATGGCTCCTCTTTCCTGTCACAGCTCATCGGAAATACACCTATACTTCTTTCTGTAATGTTTTTTTGCAACTACACTTACAATAAATGTCAAGCAAGTAAGGACTCTAACTCTTGTTGAAGTAGCACTGAACATGTCTCATGTCACACACATAACTAAAACTCAAAGAATCTACCTGGCAGAATGAAATCAATAGATTTGCACTGATTTGCTTCTGGAAGTAAAACAAGACAAAACAAATCAGATTTTCAGGGTATCTTACAACTCTGATTTTATTTACACTTCCTTGGACACAATCAAGCAATATACTCATTTGCTGAATGCTCCTTTTAAGCTAGTTTAGTTCTTAATGCTCCTACTGAAATGTTTAAGTAGCACTCAAGGCAAAAACTTTGTGATCATTCTTACTACTGGCAAAGGCAAAATCTTGTAGCAATTGAAGAAACTTGCTTCTCTTGCTGTGTGAAAATTTTTTGACAACTTGGTGAAGTTCTGAGGAACCACTGATCAGAAGCACACACAAGTGGCTTCACTTACTTCCAGATGAAGAGAATCCACTGGTCACTCATACCATGATTCCCTGCTATTTCAGCTTGCCTTGATTTCTACCTTCTTAAAGAGCAGGAAATATCTGCAACACTTCTTTATTATTACTACTTTAAAACACACCCTAAATAAAAAGGAGGGCCTATCCTGGACAACACCACAGAACTTACTATCCATAAACTAAAACTGGGAATAATAACGGTTAGCGTCCCCCTTTCACAGACATTAATTTATTTTCACAATATCACTGAAGATGAGAATGCATTATGTCCTTCATTTTACAGATGGCAACTTCAGTTCACAGAAATAATGAAGTCAGGAGTTTGACCAATTTGCCAAACCCGGACTTTTTCATATTATTTCATGTTTGATAGCACTTTCTACTTGGTTAGACCATAGCTACTAGTAACTTTAGTTTCAACTTTTGCAAGCAACTCCTCTTCCCTACCACTGCTGAAGGAAAAAGGTGTAACAGTGACAAAGCAGTTATCCACAAGTGAAAAACACACTTGGCAAATGTTTACAAAAAAGCCTGTATCTTACAAGAATTCCAAAATAGACTAAAAATTGGTAATATTCAGGGTCAGTACTCAACTCTCTTCAACATGGGACCCTCTTTTCTCTTCCTGCAACCTTCTCCTAAGTTAGATGACTTATTCCAAATTCTGCAATAGGACTCCTGTTGGAGCCCTATCCTGGACTGGACAATTGCAACTTATCCCAGAGATCCACCCAGTTCATTACTTTGAAGTGGAGTCCCAACCAAAACTCATCAATTTGTGATCACATTCTGCTATCTGCAGAAAGGCAAACGAGAAGTGCTACTCTAATATATGGTAGACAGCATTTCTGACACAGCAGAACATAAAGGTTAGTGACACTAACCTTTATGCAAGAAGCATGCAAATACAGACAAGAAGCCCTAGTTTCACTTCATTTGCAACACACTCCCATTTCCTTCCTTTACTTTCTCTGAAATTTCCAGTCCTAAATAGATTGAGATCCTCCCACTGCAAATGTCACTCTGCACATCAAGATTATGAAAAAAAAAAAAAACCCCCAATCCAAAGCAGCTTGTTTGTATCAGACTTTAAAACTCATATAGAATTAATTACTGTTTATGCCTTGCCAAGGCATTGAAAAAATCATAAAAGCTAAAATTTTGTCAAAATATCCTTGCAGGTGTCATGCCAAACAATCTAGTCTTGCTTGGCATAAAAGAGGTAAAAAACCAGAACATGACAGAGGAAGGGAAACAAAAGGATCCCAGCTATCTGTAAATGACCTTTAACGTTCTTCCAATAGACGATGAATATGGAAGAATTAAAGAAAATGGGTGTGCTAGGCTCTAATTCTACTTTAACATCCCACAGTAGTATTAGTAATCACTAAACATTAAAGTCCAAGTATCCAAAAAGGTGTTGTTCTCAAAGGACAGAAGGCCCTCAAAGAATCAGTTAGATTCATGGACCCAAAACCTGGGTAAACCCATCACACCCATTTTGGATAGGCATCAAGCCCTAGCTAAAAGAAGACACCAAAAGACTGCCTCCAAAGACCCTGTAAGGTGCTGAGCAAAGGTATGAAATGAAAGAAGTAGTGAGGGAATGAATTCTTTCCCAGTTGACTCTTGAGCACCTCCTAGAACAATGAACTCATTCCTGACCTAAAAAAAAAATAACAAAACAACAACAAAAAACAACAACAACAAAAAGAAGAAAGAAAAAAACACTATGGGAATGAATTCGTTTATCTATGTTGTTTAGGGTGAAAAATGTTCACAAACATGGCCCAAACTGACCAGCTCACACAACTCTGAAAACAGGCAAGTGGAGAAGATGATGCTTTGCAACAGGGATTCCTAAAGAAGATTTAATATAAACAGACATCTGAAATGCAGAAGCACTGAATGAGAAGCTCCCTGAGGGAACAAAAAGTAAGATCAAATAGTATGATTTCTTCAATTCTCTTTTTGAACAGAAATAGTTTTGCAAGTCTGAAATCCTAAATCTTAGTTGTTTGGTAAAGAAAGTATGCAGGGCCAAAGAACTGTCTTTACAGTAGGTACTCATTGATTTACACCTTAATCATTTGGATATTTACATTCAGGGTAAAACTTCAGAACACAAGTCCTTCCAGCTTAAAATTTCAGGATAATTCATTATTTCACAGAAGTCTTAGCGCTGCAAGCTTGCTTAATCGTGAAGCATGTGGACAGGACACATATATTAGAAATTAACTTGCAAAAAACCACAGTCTCAAGTGATTAATAATTTCCCAACAGGATTGGAAAAATGCTATTTTTTCTAGAAAAGCATAACACAGTAGGACATTTGATATGACAATGGCATCCCAGATTGTCCAAGAATAGCAGAATCTTCATTAATAAGCCCATATTACCTTGCAAAAAAGGTACATTGTTCTATCACCACTATCTACTTTCTCATTTTGAGTGCTGCACTCAAAGCATTTAAATTAATATTTTATGACAAAACTGATTTAAACAGTTTAAATTACCAAAGCTGAAAGTTTGTGGAACTTACATATAACATAAACCAGCTGCCATTTTTATCAGAGAATGGTTAGGAATTATTTAAAAGCAGAAACTGTTCCCCGATTCTGAGAGACTTGTGTTAAAGCTTCTTTTTATGTGCATAAGCACACATCCCCTGGCCCAAACCGGGAGGACCAAGATGTAAGAAACAAATGTTTAAGAACAGGATTATATTTTGCCATTAGCAACAAAAACCCAAACAAACAAAAAAATCATTGCCTTTCCCCAAAATGGTGATAAACCTGCCTTCCAGAAGTCAGAAACTGACTCCTATTTCAGTGTGGCAGGGATGGCTCCCACAGTGACAAGAGACATCATTCCTTCTGAACCACATATACTATTTCCACAGCATTCCTCCATGTGGGCCAGTACGGAACTGCAACCAGTGACAGAAATAAGACATATCTGGAAGATGTTTGTCAGTATTGTCTTATTTTCAACTGCATTTCCCTACTCTCACATTAACCCTTTGTCTTTTCACAGAAGATACTAGCATTATTGTTCTCACATATGGGTGATCATACTGCAAGGAAGCACTGAAAGAAACAAGCAAAATGATGAGGGTACAAATACAAGTGGTTGAATAAATAATGGATTTTCTTCTTGAAAGAATTCTGCAAGATCAAAAATACCATTAATCTTCTTTTCAAATTTTATCAATAATAAAATGATAGTTTCTGAAGAAATGCTTTTAGTAATATTTATGATTTAAGCCACTTTTCAGTAGCTAAACTAAATCATTCAGATTTCTCCTTTGGCAATAGAAAATGAAGTTGTTTCACTTTCAGTTTCTCACTCACAAGCTTACTCTGAGTTGTGGGCACTGGAAGGGACTCTCCAATTAAGTTCTAGGACAAACAACGTAGAGAAGACATACATGTATTTGTCTTTTCTTTCTTAAAACAAAAATATCAGAAACTGCAATCTGAGTAAGTGAAACGAAGTGCAAACAAGTCTTATTTATGCAATCACTTAATTAGTCACTAAAAAAAAAAAAAAAAAAAAAAAAAAGGAACTTGATTAGAACACACCAGAGCTTTACAAGACTACCACATACAGGCAGTACAAGAAGGATGCATCCTTTGACTAAATTAGGTCGAGAAAAACACATTACCTACAATAGTGGGGGGGGAAAAAGTTCAAATCCACATTATAAAGAAAGAAAAAAAAAGTTCAAAAGTTTTACAACCTATCAAGCCTTCAGCAACAGGTTCAACAAGGAATCCCAACAGACTAAAATCAGAGCTCAACAACATTTTACTCACACTGTTGGGGTGAATTCCAGGTTCAGCCGGTCATTACTATAAGTGATCTGCTCTAGCTGATGCCACTCTGAGCAGCAGGTGGTGTGGACCAGATGACCTCCAAGAGGTGTCTTTTGATCTCAGCTAGTCTATCACTCTGTTCCATCAATTAGAAATGCAGATGTTCTTTACCTCAGCGGCAGTGTGTCTACTAGCAGTTCTCTCCTCTTGCTGATACGTTCAGCATATGAAAAGGTTTAAGCTTTCCATATTCTCCAGCAACTTATGCTATGTTGTCAGGACAGAATTTATTCCAACAAAGACTTACACAGGTGGCCAGAAGAACCTGTGTAGCTTGTGAGTACAGATGTCATATGCAAGTTAAACCATATCATTAAGACAGCTGCATAGAATACAAACATCATAGTCCTACAGAGGGATATACCTACCTGTCAAAATAAACATATACATAGGAAAATAACCGTATTTCTTTACTCTGAAAATCAGACATACTGATACATAAGCCTCCAGAGTGCCTGAAGGGATCTCCCTTTATTCTGGACAGCCTCTCAAAATAAAAGAGATATTGATCCTATAAAGAAGAAATCTATTCTGGGAAAGAAAGAAAAGAGTCGTGCTTGCCCAAGAACCCTGGCTCTTAGGAGCCAAAGACACCTATTGCAAAATTCATTAGCCCTCCCTCTTAATCTACAAGTCTAAAAACTTGTATGTCCACAGGTGCTTGCTTCCTCTTGAGTGTTTTTCAGGACGAGCTACAGGTTAAAAAGAAGCACTTGCACAGATATTTATTGTAACATGATACTCCCTTTAAGTTAAAGGGAGAAGTAGAGTTGTAAACTTTTCATCTACTGAATCCTTAAAGATGTAACTAAGCAGATTTTAGTTACATCCTAATTAGATGTAACTATGTAGATCTTTATCAACTAAGACAGACTATTCCATTAGCACAGTGCCTACCAAGGAAAAACTTACAAGCCTTTCTACCAGTACTTTGCCAAACTCGAGATAAGCAAGCCTATTAACAATTAAGTTTAAATTCCTTCTACAGGAATCTATGTCCTCTACGGAAACCTTCTAAATATCTGCAAAACAAGAGATCTCATACCTACTCTATACATGATTACTAGCACCTCAGTCATTTCCATTTAAATCTTCACAAGCTAATGATAATTTGCCAACTTAAAACCAAGAAAACCCAAAACTTATCTGCAGCACTGTCAGAAGGAACATAACCTGAAAACACGCAAAGGCCCTTCGTGGTCTAAAAGCAGATGAACTGCCAACACCTACTTACAGGCCTCCAACTTTAGCAGGATTCAGCACGGGTAAACAGTGCACTTGAGTGCTACCATTCACGTGTAAGACCTAAAGCAGCAGATGCAAGAAGAAAAGCAAGCTTCTGACAAGACTTACTTACAGGTCCCCAGCTCAGTAACAGAGGTTTTCGTCCTGGCTAAACTGTGAAGACATGCAAAATATTTTACAGTCTTTATTGCCACCTCTTGGCCATCACCACATATCACAAAAGTAACAGAACAGAATCATATGCCAGTTCCTCCATGGAAATAATTTTTCTGTGGGGGAAAAGCGGCCGAGAGGGAACAGATGGAACGGAAACAGAGAACAGAGAATAGCCAGAACACTGTTTGCATACAAGTGTAAGTATTTAGAGCTGTGAAAGTATGAGTACTGCAATTAACCTTCATTAATGTTTTACTATGTTGTCTGGAGAATCACAGGGACTGGAAAGCAAAGCAGCGGTTATTTTCCAGACAAAACCCAGTATTTTTTGATTTATTTAAAAAAGGCAGGTAATACACCAGTCCCTTCAAGAAACCAGTCGCTTCTTGAGGTCAGAAGATGAATGAATTAACATTACCCACACTAGAAAGAGAGTATCACTAAATGAACTTCCCATTTTCCCTTTATCATTAAACTAGCAGTAAGAACCCAGATTAGTAGGTTGCTGAACAGCAGAGCACCACAGAAAGCTGATTTCTCTCATTTATCATCCTTTGTTGCACACAGTCTTGAAGCGAAAATAAACAAGGCGGCATTTCCATGAAGCAGCCAAGGAAGCTATTTATGCATCAGAGTTTGAAAGGTTTGAAAACCCAGACACCTATTAAGTAGGACTAATACAAAAGGCTTTCAAAGAGAAGTGAAACTATAGGAAATGTCTTCATGTAAGGAAGCCCATTTTTGCTGTCATCAAAGCAATGGCACTTTCTAAGATTTCTACCACAACAATAGTGGAAATACAAAGTGTTATTTGGTTTCTACTGCACTTAACACATTCTGAAGCTCAGAGAGGAGAAAAAAAGTGCTTTCTAATCTCTGATGTTTACAGCCTCATAAATGCAAGACACAGAACAAGAAGAAATTTCAATACCCTCCATCTCCACCAGGCTATTAGCAAGTAGGAAGCACATGGCAGTAGCAGGGAAGAAAATATCTCAAGTCTTTCTCCTCAGCTTGTATTTTTACTTTCTGTCTCCAATATAGCTCATAGTTCTGTCCCTAGCATTGCTAATTACTTTTCTTAGCATAAACCAGTGTGAAACCAATCCTCTTGTGACATTATCACTCCCTAGAACACTCTGAGTATCAGCCATGAAACTGAGGGGAGTTAATTCGTTTTTTGCTTGCTAAAGTTAAAAGCAGTTGCAGCAGATATAAGGACACCTTATATCGCCTTTGTCAAATCCAGGGAGAAAACACACAATAAGCCACGGCAAAGTCATACTCTCAAGAACTTCAAATCTCTCATTAAATATTTAGGTTTTACGCAAGGTGGCAATAAAGGTCCTCAACTGTGCAGCTAAGATGCCAAGTATGGCTCCATAAGCTTTGGAGGAACTTTCTAAGACTTCTCTAGGTTCTGGAATAATGATGAACCGGTAAGAAAAAAACCTAAATATGTTAGCAGGGCTCTGACTTCTGTTGTTCTGTTAATAAAACTATTCAGTGTCATAACACAAAATGCAAGACAGAGTTTGTGCTAATATTTATTTCATACCATCTGTTGCTAGAGTCTAAGTAGAGTCTAATGATGTAGTTAAAAAAATGTAGTCTGATCTGGAGACTAAATGACCAATCAACATTTATACTACTCCATCTGCAATAGAACATGGAAAAGAAAAAACACCAAACATTCATGCTCAGCCCACCTCTTCACAAGATAAGGTCCAAAAAATGTCAAAAGTAAGTTGTTCTGAGTGTGTATATTAACAGTGTGGTAGCAGGTTAATCATTACTTATTTTCTGATCAATAGTTTTTTCCTGTTTTAAAAAGGATCAACTGTGCTCATCTTTCAGACAATTTCGTCAGCCTAACACTGTCTAAACATGGCAAACCAGTTCAACATTTGCTTTCATATATCTGTATGCCAAATTTTGAGGAAGATGTTCTAACTCAGCCACTTCTAGGTGCCCATATTTCCACTAAAAGAATATCCAGGACTTTTCCTCTAGTAAAGTTAAAGCTGGAACAGTTTATGGGTTTTGTAGCAGTTCAAACAGAACTGCTAATGCTGCGAAGAAGCTGCTGTTTGAGACTATGACTGGTGACTTC
The DNA here is from genome assembly GCF_000696875.1 of Nestor notabilis. Classification (NCBI taxonomy): domain Eukaryota; kingdom Metazoa; phylum Chordata; class Aves; order Psittaciformes; family Psittacidae; genus Nestor; species Nestor notabilis. The sequence goes on from NW_009919500.1 coordinate 62,416, forward strand.
TAATTTAATAAACACAGATACTCAATTTGCAACATATGCTTTTAATCCTAAAGTAAGTGGTAACTTACCTTAGCAATAGTAGTACCCCCTGCAACTAATGCCAAACAAACATTGAAGCTTCATACAAGCACTCATTCAGCCTGCTTATTAAAAGACCTTTTCCTCAAAGAAGTTAACTTATTGTGCAAGCCTGCTGGAAGAAATCATAAATGAACTTCAGTTTGTTGCACAGAGCTTGCTTTCTTACTCAACATCTGTGCTAAGCTGTGCTGTCTGTAGTATTCAGAGTTCATAAATAATTTTGAGTAATCCTCTGGGTGGGAGAAGAACACACAAAGAGACGGCAGAAATCTTTGTATCTGAAAGACTGAGCTGTCACCTTTGTGAAAGAACCAAAGGCTCTCCGATCAACTGTCTGCACCCAGTGATTACTAGGGAAAAGCTAAGAAATCAGACAAGGGACTCACAGACCGTACACCAAAAAATGAACAGCACCACAAGAATGCCACTACAGTCCCCTGGGTGCTGAGAAAAACATTGGCACGCCTTGACATCTTTTCTTACAAAACATACAGGAAAGCAGAAGTATTAAAGGGGGAGCAGGGGAAGACACACAGTCAACGGGTTTACCATTATGTTCCCAATGAAGGATTCTGCTATACCTCAAATCCTGCAATTTTATTTGAGAAAACAGTTTCTCAAGCTTGCACAGAAACCTCCTGAATTCACAGAGGGTGACATTAAGGTCTCTGGCTGATAAAGTCACAAGGTTAGCTGAGAGTCTGAGTTTCCATGTAAAGAATGAAGCAAGTGACACCCAACATCTGCACAAGCCTCCAGTAAGAAGAACAGGTGAAATGCCCTGAGATCTCACATCATTTTGAGGATCTATCACCCTGGTGACTATTACCCACTGAACTATAGTAAAGGATTACAGTGGAAGAAGGAAAGCAAGCACAGGGCACTTGGTTCTTTGCAGCTGCACAGCACCTGTGGGTAGGTCACTATGTTCCTACTTAGAGTAAGAAAGATGTGAGGACAACCGAACTGCTGCTATCAACCTGCCTACTGAAAACCACCCAAACTCTTGCTGCTTCAAAACTAGAGAGCAAAACCGCCCCCACCCCCGAAATCATGACATGTCAATAACAGTGAATTATTTTAATAAAAGTGAATAATTTCTTATAGACAGGATGATCTCACCCTCTCCTAGCGTTCCAAGATTAAACAGCTTTTTCCTGGAACATAAGTACATTTGGACTGTTACGCATCTGTCTGATAGCTTTTTGTTCCTACAAGAATCACAACTTACTCACTTTTCTTCATTAAAGAACTGCTTTATCCCATGAACTACCTTGTAATTCAGAGGTACAGAATTCAGATTTTCCTCCAAATCCCATGGCCCTCAGAAGGCGGGCACAGAACACAGTGACAGCATCCAAGCAATTTCCACAAGACCTCTAGCTGACAATACTGATATTGAACTACTCATTTTATTTGGGAGTTTAAATAAATTAATTCATAACAATATCCTTTCATTTCTTAACAGCCACCCAGTCCATAACAAATAATACATGAAAGACCGAATATCAGCAATGGTAGCTAGAGTCAGGCTAGAACTGCATGAAGAACCGTGCGACTGAGCCCGGCATTCTCTCATTTCTTGCCCTTCCTTTGTTGCCTAGTGTCACCTGTGCCGCGCGAGTTAGTGCTCCACACCAGCGTCGGCTGCCTTGCACTAGCACACCAGGCAGCTCAACGGATCCTTCTGCACAACA
>NW_009919501.1:0-299 GCF_000696875.1 Nestor notabilis
CGGGTCGTGCTCCGTGGGTGCTCCGTGGGTGCTCCTGGGAGCCGCTTCAGCATAGGAATCGTTTATTTGTGACTGGAAAATAGTCTCTAGACCTCTCAGAGCTGCTCAGCGGTTACAGCCGAGCGTCAGCTCCTACGAAACCGAGCTGCATAAACATGAAATTAGATCCGAGAATCACAGAACGGTTTGGGCTGGGGAAACCCTGCTTCTCGGCGGTAGAGACAGGACTGAGCAGTAAGGCGAATGTCTAAGTCTGTCTTAATTGCCCACAGGCCTTCGTAGTGGCATTGGAGATGCTT
>NW_009919501.1:319-32390 GCF_000696875.1 Nestor notabilis
GCCTGTTCTGGAAGGAAACTCTTCCCCAAACACATCACCCCCTTGGCTCCACAGAGGTTTCCAGACACGCAGGTATTTCCTGTACGCCTTTGGTTCTGGTCCGTATCAGTTCAAGACCTGTTGCTTCTCAATTAAAGAAACGACAAAGAAAAACCTAAACCCAACAAAACCCTACCTAGGTCACAAATAAAATGTTAACAGTTCTTTTCATGTGTTTTCCTTCTTAACAAACACTTTTGCTGATCTTGAAGAACTGGAATGATATTTTCTAACAAAAGGATGTGAATAAGTTTATTCAGCCCACCAGGTGGCAGGACCAAAAACCACCAACAGAATTTAGGAGCAGCTTAATCCCATTAAATAAAGTGATAGCATGAGTAAAGTGTTGGGATGACAGGGACAGAAGCTGCAGCACTACCTGCAATATTACTCTTCAATATAGCTGAGCAGCAAGATTATATTCCCAGTGAAATTGCAACAATAAAAACTCAAAGATTAATTAAAATTCAAGAACTGAGAACTAGAATAAATAATTAGGGAATTAAGGGGTCTGCTTAGCTTAAGATCCTCCTCTTTCTGAGGAATTCACAATGCTCCAAAAGAAAAAATAAGTCACAGGAAGATTCTTAGTGGGCAACAGATTTCAGCCGATCTGGGGTCAAGAAAATGTTCAGAGGGAAGGAAAGAAACTCTGAAGACTTATTTACTGTTCTAAATCAAGAAAAATGATTTCAAAGTGTGAAAAGTTCTCAAGACATAAAAATAATTCATTGGAAACTCAGGATATGATTAAAACAGAGGTAGCTTTAATGCTGCTTCAGACTGAAGAATTTAAACTGAAGTTAAAAACATATGGAGAATGGTTTATGTTCATCAATTCAAAACAGTACAGACTTCTTAAAACCCATGTCAACACCATACAGCATCTTGACAGGATCTTCTGAACGGATTTGCTGGTACTCACTTAGTATTTCTTCTGATGCTTCATTTCACCAGTTCAATAGAACATTACGAAGTCTTTCATTTGATTTTTCACTAAGTGACATCAGAGACGTGAAAGGATTTAAACATCTCTCCTCTGAATAAGGAAACCCTGACAAAATTAATCAAGTAGTTTCTCATTCATCTCACAACAAAATTATGACAATGATATAATTGATTCTGTGCTGTTCATGCCGCTTCCCAATCTTCTGACTTCAGGCAATCACGTGGGTGGCTGCTAGGTCATTCACAAGATGAATTTATGTACCTTAAAAATAAACTTACTGTAAAGGCCTTTTGAATTCATGGAAATGAGTTACTTTAAAATATAATAACATGTAGAGAACACGAAGAAACAAAGCAACAATCTAAAAAAATAAATATGTGGAAATCACGGAGAGAACAGCATGTTAAATTTAAAAATAATAGAAATGGTAACACACAAAATTTCTTCAAATGGTGCAAGAATTGAGGAGAAGAAATAGTTTATCTAGAAAAATAATTCTTAAATCTTTGGTAACAATGAATTCTTCAGATCTTTACAGTACTTGTAATCTAAAAATAGTGTTCTATTATTTGTATATTTATAATTTATTTCCTAGTATGCTTAACAAAACTTACATAAAGCAGAAAATAAAAAGTCAGAAATATATGAAGAAAATGTCTTATCTGAAGAAACAGATATCTGAATTGAGTTCTAAACATGTCTCTTAATGAGTGTATCTCATTAACTCTGCTCACATAATACCAAATTTCCCAGATAAGAAGTTTGTTTTTCCTTGAGATGTTGTGTTTTTTCCATCATTTGACTTTGAAGGCATGTCCATAGTAAAGTATCTAATTTGAAAACCACCAGCAGTCACTGAAGCATCTGTCAAGAATTTCAAGGTCATCACATTGCCTGTGAGAAGAAAAAGTTAAAGGTTACTTTTTTGGGTGGCATGAAAATGTGGTACTTCAGAGGTATTTTTAAAGTGCTTTCTTGCTTCCTTCTGAGATCCTTAGAACAATCCACATGGTTTGTCTACTTCCAAGCTGTGACCTGGGATTATTGCAGTTCCATTAGCCCTATGAAAAACCAGGCAGATTTTCATCAGTTTTGTATGTCTGCAGAGCCCAGAGATTGATAAAGTTTTGCTGTTCCCAGTGCTTTCTTCAAAGCATTTCCTGTTCTTTAGAATGCTGCTCTGCTTCACTCTACCTGTGCAATGTCACGCTGTGTACGTGAGAAACATCTGGCGCCTCATGGAACTCCAGGTGACACAGAGGTGAGGTTGCTACATCACTCTCCCCTGAGTCTTACCTGCTCATCTCTACCAGGCCTGCGTAAACTGGGAGATCAGGGTGGCACAATTCAACTTTTCTGTTCCCTTTCTGCTGATTACAGCTGCGGGCTGGAGTGCAATAACTTGAGTTTCTGCACAGACTATCCGTAGATGGCTTGCACAGGTAGTCCGCGCGACGTCTGTGCTACAGCAATTTTGTGATGCTTGAGCAAAGAAAGGTAAAAGTGGCTTTGATATCTGTGTGGTCAGACCTTGACCTGCTGTTTAAACATACAGGCAGATTAATGTCTATAACTGGCTTAGGAAGTGTTCTTGCAATCCTTGCCCTTGAAATAGGAAACCATTGGTGCATGAAGACTGTGTGTATAGGTAGATCTCAGTCACCAATTACAGACTTGCTGCATAAAGACGCCTGCATGACAACTCCCTAACATTCACTGGTGTTCTAGCTCTGTAAATCCAGCAGGATGCACCCTGATTATCTTCTGACTAGGCTGTTTTTCTTTTGCATTTATTTAGAAGTAATTGCACTGACAAATGAGCATGATGGCAGTTTTGAACAGCAGTTTATGACTTGCCAGCCGTGAAGGAGAGATTTAGTCTTTGGACATCTTAACCATATGTTATTAGAAAGAAGTGACAAAAGGTGATTTTGGCTGATTTTTTTTTTTTTTTTTTTTTTTTTTACTATGAAGAGTGTAAATATATATTACCTGTGCTAATGATATCATCTGGCAACTCATCTCCACAAAATCTGGAAAAAAATACAAATGGTCACAACTAATCAACACAGCAAATATGCCATATTCCCTGTATGTGGGGACCCACACAGAACGGTAGCTCTCAGGCTGCACTGTCCTTTGGAGCTGTGGCCCATGGGGCTAAATTTGCTATAGGTATTCAGTATACATAATTCTCCACTATAGGTTAAAGCAATTGCCTAAAGAATTTTTGTCATGTCAGGTTTAGGAAAGGGAGAAATTCAGGAAACACTTCAATTTATGCAGCAAGTAAATGATGCAAAAGAAGACAAAGAGCATTAACAAGGCATTAAGGAAAAGAACAATGACTTGAGGCTGGGAAAGGAGAAACATTGTCAAGAAAAACATTAAAATTATCTGTAGAGGCAAAACAAATGGACTATATCCTTGCTTTGCTACACAGGATTTGTGGAGAGGATGCGAAAAGTGGCAGGAGTTGGGAAGTGGGTTTTATCACTTTTTGTTCTGGACTTCATACCAAAATCTGACTGCTAAAGGACAAGCAAAAATATGACATGGAAGAACAGCAAGTGAGAATTATGCAAAGAGGGAAACTAAATGTATCAAGAGAGAAGGTACATAGCACTTGTTCTGATCTGGTATCGTCAGAAAATATTTTACTTCAAATACATGTTTGCTAATAGTTTAACACCCCACCTCCCTCCTTTCAGTTAAAGCAAATACAAAATACTAATTGGTGTTGTTAGGAGTTTTTCCTCTAAAATAATGACAGAATGAAAGTAAGTGACTAAGAAGTCTTGCATCTTTTTTTCATGTATTTTAACAAAGCAGAAGAAGGCAAAGTGAAATTCTCTGAAACTCTTTACAAGCTTGTGTTAATGACAGTAAAGTTAATGAAGTAAAGATAGGTCAGATACTTTTGCTACAAGTATTACAGGCATAGCAGAGGTGCTAATCGTATGAGGTAATACAGTGTTCTTCTGAAGTAATGTTCTGGGAAAAAAGTAAATTACTTGATTATTTGTGTATGAAAGCTGGAATTGCTTTACCTGCCCACAAAGCCATTGATATCATCATAGCTATCATAGATTTCCAAGAAATCGGCCATACAAGCAATGTCATCTTCAACATCAAACTCAAGAAACTGTAGATGAATACGTTGTCCATACTTCACTCTAATATGCCAGTAGCAAATTTGATCATTTTCGTACTCATTTGGGTAGCCTGGTGACTTAAAAACATGCTTGGAATCTGTGAAGACTCCACCACACTCTTTTCCTAAGAGAAAAATATAAAAAGAAAAAAAAAAGAGAAAAATAAAAACGTCAAAGTTTAAGTATTCATTGTGGGTATGGCTATAGTTTAAATCTTAGGGCACTCTGACCCAGCAGAGCTGTAGAAATCATGGAGGAACACCCAGTGTGATAGCACTTTTCATATATTTAAGCACTCAGCAGACACAAGAAATGTCAGTCATTCCTAGATTCTGGGAGCAGATATTTTGGGAACAAGAGGGATGATCCAAAACTCACTGAATTCACATGAAAAGCTTTCATTGATTTCAGTAGACTTTGGGCCAGAGCCAAGTGTTTTATGTAAAAGGCATTAGGGGTTTCTAGTTATGTCAAACTGTAAGCTTTACAGCTGCACTTGCAAGTCACCCTGACATTCAGTTCCACCCTTCCTTCTTGAAAAACCTCTTGAAAGTGTGTCTTCTACCAAAAAAAAAAAAAAAAAAAAAAAATAAAATTATAAAGGCTAGTGATCACATACTTTGCACCATGTTTCTGTCATTTCTGCACTCTTCACTCCCTTCAGAATATCTCCTTTGGGAGGAGAACCACTCAGTTCAGTGGCCATTTGACCTTTACCAGCTCCCTGACAATGGGACCAACCAATCTGGGGACCTCACCCTGCCTGACTTTAGGATTTGCCATAGTTCCCCAAGTTCAGACCTGGAGGAGAGAGAAGTACTTTTTAAGGGTGATTCAGGGCACACAGCTTAGAAGCTTTGAGCTGGAGAGCGTGATTAATCTTTTTCGTTTCTCCACTATTTCTGTACTTATCAGCTACAGATCATTGCTAGGTGAGGTGTACATTTCAAACAGTTCCATAAGTTCCTCTTGACATTTTTAGCATCCCAGAGAAGAGCGTAGGCTCTGTTCAATCAGAGATTTGTCTTTGTACCCTCAGGCTACTTGTCTCTCACCTGCAAACAGACAACTCTGAGAGGCTTTGTAGTAAGTCAGACTGTGTGAATACATATCCTTGTAATGGGAGAGACTCCCTCGTCTGTGACTGTTGGCAGTTCTCATTTCCTTTTGTCCTCTAACCAAACAGTACACTTAGAAAGCAACTACCTCTCAGCCCAGAGGAGAAGGCTGACAAAGGAGAAAGCCACGCTGACAGTTTACATGTATTAATAATGAATGCAGTAGTTTCTCTTGCAGTTCTCGTCGTATGCTGAACATCTGGGAGTGTCCCCCACCCCACAAAGCTATTTGATTTACAACTGCCCAGCTCACATAAACAAGCTCAGGCCCTGTGAGCACAAACAGAATGTGCACAGCTGTACAGACGTCATGGACAACTCCAAGTTTTGGCTCTGCCAGGCAGGGTAGTACACTTGGAGTAGTTGGAGAGCCAAGCAGTGAACAAAGTTAAGCTTCGCTTTTCTGCTTGGTGCCTACTTTTTCTGTCCTCCCTGCTGTAGAAAGAGATATCAAGCTAAACTGAAACAGTGGCTATGTCAATATTTTGGTCATCTGCAGTGTAGTGAAGGGAGGCGAATGGAGACATGTCCCATACCTAGTGAAGTCTTTTCAATCATGTTCAAACTATGTCTCCAGATCTGCTTTGGAGATCAGCTTTTCTCCATCTTGTTACACATGCGTACACACACACAGACACACACACTGCGCTGCTGGGAACTGGATCTGTCAGGTGTTTCAGTCCCAGACACAGCATTCATTTACAAAAGCTTTTCTATCTCAGGCTCAAGAAAGGAGGAATAAGGGTTAACAGTAAGTTTAGCCTGTTTACAGGCAAAGTATCTGGAAAATGGTTCCCATGTCAAACACCTTCTATTAGTTATTTAAATGAAAAAAACAAAACAAGACATTTGCACATTCCATTGGAAACATTACTTACGTTTTCTGCTAACAGCAGCATATCATTACATTTTTAGTTTCTGAAAGGTCATTGGTTAGATCCTGTCATATATGGAACAATGTGGTGCAGAGACAGTGAGCTCTGCAGAAGCCAGGTCAACTATAGGTAATGCCAGAGAGGGCCTGGTGCAAGGCTCCAAATAAATTTGTCTCAACATTAGCATTGAAACTAATTAATTCAGAGCCTGGGTGCCTTTGTGCAGCCAGGTAGCATGGCGTGTAGCTATAAGCCCAGACCTGACGAGCAATGGGTTGTTTTTAAACGCACCATTTGGGTTGTAGCAGTAGGCATCCCATCTCTCACTTCTGTTGAGGCGAATCCCGTAATCAACAATACCAGTTTTTCCAAAGCCACAGTTGGCTCCAGCTTTTACTATAGGATAACCAACTCTACCCTTTGCCATCCAGCCAGCAGCGCATACGTGGAAACCTGTAATGGAGAGAAAATGAGACATGGGTGTGATACACCAATCCTAGGCAAGAAATGATGCTTTTTATTCAACTAAGTTAAGTCTTACTCAAGCTGATAAATGACTTGGGTGTAATTGGCCTAATAGAAATTGAACTACAGGAAAGAACATTACTTTGAGAGGGTAATTTTAAATACAGAATACAAAATTTCATTGTGTTCTCCACAATATGATTATTGGATCTTCATTTGAAAACAAAAATCAAATGCAGATGGACTATACAGTTTCCTGGGTACTGAGTTTTAAGTTCTGTGCCATCATTTGTAATCGAATTACATGTTGGATGAGTAATATAAGTGTGTTCATTATTTCTTTTTTCAAGTCATACAAATTTACCCAATCATATTGCAAAAGTTTGGAGCAGTAAGTTCTGAGAATGAATAAAATACTATTTACAAGAGACACCTAAGAAAACAAAAAAATTACTTAAAATCCTTCCAAGTTAACCTGAAATGCCTCATGTATTTCTCACTAAACAAAAAGATCCTGTTAATGCATTTTGTGGCTGGGAACTTAAAAACAATAGCCAAAGAATGCAATGTTATTCACTGTCTGGTAGAGACCAATTCAATCTTTTCACCAGGATGAACTGGAACATATTTGTGGCGTCCTAGGACTATGAGCTACTCAGAAGAGACAAAACCACCCTTTCTACATGTGTGCTAGTGCTGAGAGCCAGCTTCTGACTCAACAGCATACCCTGCACATTTTTAGAATGGATGATATTTTCCATTGTTTTCCCAGTGCTCTGAATGAATCGATAGTTTCTTACTAGAAATCGAATAGAAATACAGTTAAGCAGTCACTCTGCTTCCCTTTTCACTACAAGGACACTACTCACCCTCTCTCAGAGCAAATATGGCTGGAAGAAACATTGTGAAAACATCTTGACTGATGATGTGGAAAGTAGCAAAGCACGCTTGCTACAGAAGCTCCCTGGGGATAGACGCCTTCTTCTGTAGCCCCAGCAGCACCCAGGCGCTGCAGCTGGGGAGGTGCCATGGCTTCCCATCTCAGCTGGATTGCTCTCTGCTGGGTGCTGCTGGGTCTGGGACCATGCTGCACCCTGAGCTTAGGGGCATGCGTAGCACTGCATGCAGATGTGATCCCTGACAGCGCTGTGGGTAGTGTGGTCATGTTCTGTTACCTGGTGGGGGGGGGAACTGCACACAACTAGGGCCAAAATACAGGGAGTTCACAACTCGCTCAGGCCCAAAGTTCGTAATATTCATGAAATCACAAGACTGGCAACATTATGAATGAACAATGTGGAAAGCAAACAGCCATGTTTTTTTTTCAAACCTATTTTTCTTGCTGCCTCCAGCTGCTGATATGTGGCTAGATGTCCTCCCTCGTATTCACAGACTGCTTTTGCTTCTGCATAGGTAAGCTGGTACTTCCCAGAGCGCGACTCCCTGTGATACACTCCAGCAGCTCGTTCTGTGTAACCAAAGCGAGACATGATATTTAGATTAACAAGACCTTAGAGCAGTCTTCCAGTACCTAAAGGGGCCAACAAGAAAGTTGGAGAGGGACTTTTTAAAAGAGAAGGTTGTGATAGGACAAGGAGGAATGGCTTTAAACTGACAGAGGGGAGATTTAGATTAGATATCAGGAAGTTCTTCCCTGTGAGGGTGCTGAGGCGCTGGCACAGGTGGCCAGAGAAGCTGTGGCTGCCCCATCCCTGGCAGTGTTCAAGCCAGGTTGGACGGGGCTTTGAGCAACCTGGTCTTGTGGAAGGTGTCCCTGTCCTTGCCAGGGGGGGATGGAACTGGATGAGCTTTAAGGTCCCTTCCAACCCACACCATTCCATGATTCTATGATTCTATGATTTCAGTATTGTATCTCAGCTGACCCACCTTCCAGTGTGTTCTCACCACCTCTGGCGGTTTCCCCAAGACATGTGATTTGGGTGACTGTCCAGGTGGAAGAGAAACAAAATGTTCAGCTAGTATCTGTGCCACTTAGAAAGTGTTGGGAAAATATGTCCCTCCCAGCCCAAAGGCATGTTTTTGTAACCCAAAGGTATGGTTTTGTTTGGGAGAAGTTTTGAACAACAGAGCTAGTCAGAGGTTGGCGAGTTTTTGAACAACAAAAAATCAACAAACAGTGAAGGACTCCCCAAGGAATATGCAGAAGGCAGTAGTTATGGGAACGATTGGCTGGTGTCAGCATCACTAGGTCTGTGTATCATATCTGGCTCAGGGGAAGCTCCTTCTGGATTGCTGTCACAGCATACTCTTGGATGTAACTTTTAATGTCTTTGTAAGATGAATCAGAGCTTTGTTTTGAATCTCCAGAGAAGTTAAATCAGAGCTACTTGGATAGAGGAGAGGCAGAAATTAAAGGGAATAAAAGTGTGAAGTAAAAATATCTGAGCTTGTGTCACAAAGGGCAGTACCAGAACAACTGCTGGCTGACATTTTTGCTGCACAGAAAATTAATATACGTTCTTCATTATTTTTTTTCTTTGCTATTGCAAGCACAATTTAAAGCAGCTTTCCAGGGAAACCTAGAAACCGTCAGTAAAACTACAAGTTTTATAATCTTTTTGTGTTGCATTTGTCTGATGCCATATGTACAGAAATCTGTCTTGGACCCAATCTGCATATCTCATCTGAATGTGGGTTTTGTTCAGTTCTTATATTTAGTATAATCTGAGAAATTACTGTCTGTAGCTACCACTAGCCAACATGACTGAAAAAACATGCAAAACAGGAAGCATTTGTTGCAGTAGTTATTTGTACCATGGGGGGAAAAAAAGAATGTCTTTTCTAGGGACTTGCGTAGAGTCAGTAGTTTTGGCTAGGTTAGGGTATTTTTTACAAAAACATGATCACCACTGAATTGTGGTTAGCAATGGTGAGATCCTTTATTAGATACAGAATGATGTTTGCCAGTGTTTTTTTGGACCCGCAGTCACTGGCCTGGTGCCCAGGGAAGTAAATGATATCGCTGACCATAGTCTCCGAACACTGTGAGAAGAAGAGAGACACTTTCTGTAACATCACTGGGAATGTCACTGACATGGGCATGGGATAACATTTATTAAATCCATGGAAAAATCTTTCCAAAGACACCAGTTCCATTGCAAAGAAAAGTCATAGATTCATAGAATCACAGAATGTTTTGGGCTGGAAGGGACCTTAATGTTCATCTAGTTCCAATGCCCTGCCACAGGCAGAGACAGCTTCCATTAGACCAGGTTGCTCAAAGCCCCGTCCAACCTGGCCTTGAACGCTACCAGGGATGGGGCAGGCCCACAGCTTCTATGGGCAGCCTGTGCCAGGGCCTCATCACCCTCACAGGGAAGAATTTTTTCCTAACATCTGATCTAAATCTACCTTCTTTAAGCTTAAAGCCATGCTATAGATAAAAAAAAAAAAAAAAAAAAAAAAGAAAAAAAAGAAAATACCTTAAAAATTTATACAAAGTATGATTTTTTATTCACTCAGTAGTTTATCATGTCTAACCTGATAAATCCGTTCACTGTTTCTTTACACTATGATTGTATCAGATTCAGTATGCATGAATTGGAAATCTCAGTACTGCAAGAAATAGCACAGCATTTAGCCTCACTGCACACTCAGGAGACAGCCTGACATTGACATTATTGATCACTGCAGCTCACAGTAGTCCTTGAGATTAACTGAGCTGCCCCACTATACCAAGTCAAAGAGGAAGGGGCAGCTGAATTCTAAGGTTTGTCACCTTTGCAAGGGTGACCAGTCACAGCCAAACCAAGAGCTGTCTTCCAGCTTATTGCCAGTGATGTTTGCTGATAAAAGCCCCCATCACTCGCACCTTTGCAAGACCCATCCTGTTCCTTCCCTGGAACTGCTGCTGTAGGTTCCTCCAGGGATTTGGAGGGAATTGCCCCTCCTTGGACTCATTGCTCTCGGAGCTGACATTAAAAACTTAATATTTTCAGTTTTCCTACTGACTTTTCACCTGGCAATGTCGTTTTCAAATCTTATCCCTCAAAAGGTACTTACCCCCACTTACTGGCACTAATATGTCACTCCAGGCAAGTATCATATTTTCTGGAATATTGCTGGAAAGATCTGCTCTTCCCAGTTTCTGCAAGGGCTGCTCTAACAGCAGCAGCACCACGGAGTCTTCACACAACACCTTAGTAGGCGGTGTTGTCCTGCTGCCAGCAATCCACAATCCGTGTCCCTGTTATTCCTTTGTAACATGACAAAAGCAGCCTTTGGGAAGATGGCCCACACACACATACTGTACTAAGCTTGGAGATGTGGTGCTGGCTCAGTGTGTCACAGTTCAATAATACAGAATTCCCTGACAGTATATCCTAATTAACTGATCAGATCTTTCACTGGCATTTTTTACTCTCCCTCTCAATTACATTAGGGGATGTGCAGAAAGATAAACTGCATCAGCAAAAACAGACCTAGGTCAAAGTGTTGTACTTTTTAGCTGTTCATATACATGTAGATATTTATGTCTATGTATATACAACTGTACACATATTCACAGTCAAATTTGAATACACACACACAGAGACACACGCACACAGACACAGGCACACACACACACGAATGACTTATAGTCTTTATGGAGACAATACAATGGCTGTGGATTAAAACCTAAATGAATTTTTTTTTTTACGTGAAAGCCCAAGAACACACCTACCACTGTAAATGTGTCCTGTTTATATACCATGGGACCAGCACCACAGAGCAGGACGTGCCCCAACCTCAGCTGGGCATTTGCTTTGACGGAGGATTCTGCTTGAAGGCTGCTCTCTTTACCTGACCTGCCTGAAATCTCCTCTTCCTGGACAACAGTAAGAACTTCAGCAAAGTTCTTTTTTCCTTTGCCTGAAACCTCTGTTCTGTCAGGGGTTTCTCCACCCACCTTTCTTCTTTGGTTCTTACTTGAAAGGTCACAGGCTCCATGGCTGACAGGACATGTTTCTTCCAACTCAGATTTCTTAAGCTCTCTCCTTGAAGCCCAGAGACAGCGGGATCCTGCAAGGCCACTGACCCTCTACTTACCCACAGCAGTAGGAGAGAATAAAATGTAGCCAATGCACAAACACAACAAGCATAAAATTTGGCCTAATAAAGTACCCTCAATATGCATGACACAAACACTAGATGCTAAATAAAAATAAGTATTTTACTTTTAAGCAGAGGAGGGCTGTGTAGAGTTACTGGCATGGGCCCCTGCTGACGTGCATGGTCATACTTAGAGTACTCTGCCAAATGGGGTAGGTATGGCCCCTAAACCACTCTGACACATGGTGTGCCAAGAGGGAGGAAATTCAGAACATACAGAGTGCAGTGGCTCTCCTGGGAAACCTACTTTGTGGCTCTGACTGCTGGCAGTTAGATAAGTGTGTGAGCATATTTGGGCAAGACTGCGCCAGTCCTCTCATCAGTTCACAATAAACCCTTGGTTATAATGTGCTTGTCTCAAAAAACGAGCAACAGTAAGGTTCTATTCACACAAGAACAACATTAACAAGAAGATGATCCAGTCAGCTGCAGCAGGCCTGCGTGCTTACTGAGACAACAAAAGATGTTTTGTAATGAGAGAAGGAAAAAGACATGAGCATTTCTAGACTACCAGTAATTCAAGATTTTTTATTTGTGCTGATGACTTGTTGAGGAAGAAACGAAAAATGGAAAACCCCCTTCATTTTCAGTTTGGTTTTGATAGTCCTTTATCAAGAAGAAGAGGAGATAGGCAAAGCTCAGATGTCACTGCACATTCCTAGGTTTTATTCAAGGGAAGGTGGGCATCTTGCTTTAATGCCTGTGCATCGTGAGCACAAGACTGGAGTTACTTGTTTTACAGTTCAAGTTACACTGGCTTTTTTAAAGTACAAAGATGCACATATTGGATGTCTGGGATTTTGCCTTATTTTTCTTCACTTACATACAATGTCACTGAATGCCACTGGTAATTCAATTAACTGCATTTTGAGATTTGTTTCAATGATTTTATTGCTGTAGTTACACTAGATGGTGCATTTCTAAAGGAGTTTCAACAGAGTCCTGGAGACAAGAGTGGTTGTTTCAAAGTCAAATACCGTGGTTCCAGATTTTGCATGTGTTTATTTAGAGATCGTCACTAATTTTACTCCATGGTTTATTTTTATTTACTCTCATGGTAAATGCTAAAGGCCTAGAAAACCACGATTTTATTATGTATTCCAGTAAACACTCTGTTTCTTCATTTTAAAGAATGAGATTTTTTTTCCTTCAAATTGACTTCCATTCATGAAACTGCTTAAATGATAACTGTTATCACAAGTTCTTGTGTATGGTGCAGCTGTCCCTAAGTGCTGCATACAGGGTGGCTGGCACTGTGCTGGAGCACTCTTTAGAAGACCACTGTCTAGCTGAGATTAAAAACTGTGCCAGAGAACAGGAGAATGGTTAAAACACTGATAGGACTCATGCACAGCCACTTGCCATTGTCTTGTGCAGAGACAGCTTTTGCAGGCTACAGGTAAACAAGGAGATTGACTCAGCAAGCTCCTTTGCTCTTCACTCTGACCACAGCCCTTTGACATGAGAATACCCATCACAGCTTGCATCAAATTCACCACCTCTGCTCCTACCATCAGGGCTTAACACAGCCTCAGTCCTACCTATCTGCTGTGTCTCCTTCCTGTTAAGTCCAGCCAAGAATACAAGCTTTGCTTGTTTCTCACACAAACCTTATCTCTGTCACCCTTTTTTTGAATGGCAGCCACTTGAGGTGGTGCATGAAGCTGTCCTCCCTTGGAGCTCTCCCCAAGCCTGAGCACCTTCAGCAACTACATGACACAGCAGCCATGTTCCAGGTTCCGAAGGAAAGAGAAGTCATTAAAACTGTGCAGTCAAATGGAAAAAAATACAGGTTACTTCTCCTTCACATTTAGTTTACATGGTCCTCTGAGAAGGGACTGGAGTCATGTGGTTGCTGCACCAGCTAATAAAGCATGGCCCCAATCCCCCAAGAAACATCTGAGCACAATAGAAATGGGTACCAGCTACAGAAATTCCTCAAAAGCCTTAAAGAAACACACAACATTCTAGAGAGGATAAAGGAGTTTTTAAGTATTTTCTATAAAACAGAGCACTTGGTGTGTGCTTGTGTTTTGGCATTCTTTACGTGACTATATTCTGAATGTGTTTTTCTGTTGTATTCCATAATTATAAAGATCTATAAAAAACTCTAAGAGCTATTTAAACCCACCTCAGACATAAGAAACTATTCACTCAGCATTTTCTGTAGCCCTTTTGAAATCTTCTTTCCACTGCTTAATGATGTGAACAGACCAACGGCCAAAACATATACATTACTGTACTTTTCTAGAAACCTAGGAAATATTATCACTATTATTTCCAGATCACTTAGTTTCATATGTAGGACCCCAGGCATTTGAAGTATGTTCATGCAGAAAGTAATTCATTCCTTTGCCAAATGTTTCTATTCATACTCATTTTCCTTCATTAGAAACAACTGTTATTTAACACTGTTTTCACTTTACCTCATGCTGTAGGAAAATGCATTCAGATGAAATATTCCATACCTACTTTTTCCTGCACTTCAGAGAAATAATACAAATAGTAAGCTCAAAAGGACAAAACTTACAGTCACTAATCAGATAAAACAATCACCAGTTTCAGTGCAGGATTTTACTAATATTAACATGAGGCTCAATTTTGTATTGCTAGGTGCTCATCTGTTAGGCAAACACAGTGACTTTTGCAGCAAAACACTCATGATTAAATTATTTCTTACCTAACCAAATAGAGTTATGCAGCACTCCGTCCTTGAACCCCCATGCTTGAGCCTTGTTCCACAGCAGGGCAGAAAAGAAAATTAGTGCAATCATCTCTTCTGAACTCTTAGGCTGTAAATATTTCCTGTTAAAACACTCAGGGTAACCTCTGCTAGCAGCTGGCTAGATCCTATTGGAACATCTGGTAGCCAGATCTTAAATAGTGCTTTCAGCTGTGAGGTCAGCAAGCCTGCTCCAATTGTGCTTGCTGTAGTATTATTACACAATTAAATGAGATGTCTGCAGTCGTCCATGTGACTCACTTTTGGCTCTCTTGATTCCCAGTGTGTCCAAGAAACCGTTTTAGCCCTCACTACGGCAGCACACATGAATACTTTTCAAGCCAAAGTCTGTTCATTCTTCAGCACTCGCTGTCTTCAAATTCCATAAAACAATAAAACTTATAACCAGCCTATCTGCTTATAGTGTTTCAAGTCACACCATTTGCAGGACCAAAGAGAATCACACATAATACATCTCGCGCTCATTTAAACATCCTGTTCTTTCATGTATAACTTGGATTTAATTTCACAGTGACCTAATCAATGAAAAAATGTAAGGGGAGTATTTTGTATTGGCTATTTGAATTCAGTTTCCCTACACAGAATCTGTAATTGGATCTGTAATCGGCATAAAACTGCAAGTGTCAAAGACAGATGCTCTTTGTTCTGCAAGTGGGAAATAAAGCTAAAATCTTCCCCTCCAAACCACAGTTTAAAATCTGATTCATAGCATGACAGCTGTCTTCTTGTCTTCCCTTCTGGCTGAAAGTGAATACTGCAGCTGCTCCTTGCGGATGAGTGGGAGAGTAGAAATGGGGAAAGATGAGAGGATGGAAAATGGTCTGCTGCTCCACACTCCTGAGCAGCCATTGGAAGACTCTGCTCTCCAGTTCCGATAACATTGGTAACTTCTGAGTCAGGAGCTTTAGAAAAAGATGTGCTCATGAGCATGAACACAATCATATTAAAGTAGATGAAAGGAAAGGGTGGAGGACTCTGTGCCTACTCAAGAATATTTTACATAGATGACTTGTACCAGTGAGGAAGATATGTTTCATCACTTAGGTCTTAATGTAAAAAGATGAATGCCTGGCTACAGTGCGTACACAGAAGCGCTCACGTATTCCTCCCATCTACCACTCAGGCAGATGGTGAAGGGGAGAGCTCTTGGGAAATAGAGCTGAAAGTGAGCCCTTCCCCTGCACCAAAGTAGCAAGGCACCTTCCATCAAAACACCAATGTCTTGACCTGTCCCTCTTCAGCACACACTGATGAAAGCAAACCCACTCTTCCAATAAAGTTCACCTGCACGTGCATTCCTGTTGTGCACACCCATGCCTTACCCATTTGAGTCTGAACCTTCAGTGTGCAGCGGTAGATGTACAACGTATACATGTCTTCTTGGTCCTGACAAAGCTCATGTGCACTCTGATGTCAAGGCCTGTCACTGAGACTTTCTGCTCAGGTATCCCAGGAAGCTGATGACAGTCTGCTGGCTTCCTCCGCCCACCCTGGGACATTCAGGGCACTGTGGGCTATTGTCCTCTTCCCTGCTGTGCAAGTGAGCTACCACGGAGCAGAATACTGGGACCAGGAATACTGCCTGCCAGTTTGTATACAAGTCTCCACTACACTGATAGCCCCACCATGCTGCTTGTCGCATGACACTTTACAGCTTCTCTGACAGCAAAACAAGAAAGCACTGCAGAGAGATGTCTCATTGCACAGAGGTAGGAGCCCTGCTCTGATTATTCTTTCTAGATTTGAGGATTTGTGCTTTATTCATATTTGTTTTCTACTTTAATGCCCAATAGATAAGGGTCCAAGCTACTTCAGCTCCATTCTCTGAAAGCATATTGGTCAAAGTTTGTTGCTTTCTAAACATTAACATCCAAGACATGTATCTGAGGTTATCTGGGATGAGTTGTGAAGATGGCAGTATAAACTTCTGGGGTGGTGGTGAACAGAGGAGACACTGCTGAGTGTGTTGCTCTGGAGCATTCATTTTCCATAGGCTGAAGGAGACTGGCACTCAGCCTTTGCTGGTTTGGAGTTGTGACATATTCGTGGTATCTTCTGGGAACCTAGAAACAATAAAGAGGCATGAGGGAAGGAATGGAAACCAAAGGAAAGTGAAAATTCAACAGCAATATCATTGACTGGTAAACCAAAAAGACAAATTACTGATTCAGGTGAATCAGTCAAATCAGAATCCTCTTAAACTGATGCTAAAATTTCTCCTTCTGAAAGAAGTCTGATGTGAATGTCCTCTGCACAGGACACCTTTCCTCTCTGACATTCCATGCAAATCCCCCTGGATGACATTGCAACATATGTTGATAGTGTAGTGATCTTAACATCAGAGGGAGATGTCGATGCCACAGGGAATTGTTCCATTCTCTGGTAGGCAGGTGCCAATCCCACAAGATCACAAAAATTCTTTATAGTGACTAACTCGTAAGAAGCATACCAACTCGGAGATTTGTAATAGACAAACATACTGAAATTCTTGAGAAAGACACTCATGCAATAATGAATAAAAAGTGTTATCTTACTGAAGTTAACTGTTAATGGTGAAAGGCCTCAGTTAGAAAAAGCAGCTTGGTAAGTAAAGGACATAAAATGGCAAACAGTTCTAATCATGGCAGTGCCTGAGAGTATCTCTTGGTTTATACAAGGTCTAATGTTTGAACAAATGCATACCTCCCTGGAGGAACAAAGCTGTCTGTTAGTAAGTCCAAAGACATACAATGGCTTATGAATCACAGAATAACTGAGGCTGTAAGGCATCACAAGAGGTTGTCCAGTCTTGAAGTCAGAATTCAGATGTCTATCATCATCTCCCCTAAACATTTCCTCAAATGAATTAACTTCATCTTTGTTGGACACTAACAAAAGCTCTGCAGTGTTCAGCACATGTTTTATAGTGAAGAGTAATTTGGTATAGTGAATTTTGATACCTGAGGAAACAACATAATATTTGCTGTTGTATTGCATTAACATTAGACAGATGCTCCAGATTGAGCCTAGGCATAAGCCTATGCAACTTGAAATGACAATAAAGTAACATTCAGCCCTACACATCTGCCTCCCAAGTGAGCTGGAAAGGAAAGTTTCATCTGCAAATCCAGGCAGAACCTCTCACCAACAAGAAGATATTCCACAGCTGTACATGGGCACTTTGAGACATTCATCTGACAGTATGTTCTGAATTTTCTTCCAAGTTTTTCCACATTTAAATATATCCCAGCCAAATTTTACATAAACTGGAGGGAGGGTCTTTCCTTAACTCTTTCCACACATATCTATATTAAGAAATGCTGTTTGCAAGTTGTCCTGTGGTTTCGACTAGCATTGGAAGTGAACACCGATGTTAGTAGTTTCCAAACCATGGTGTGAAACCCTCAGCGATGTAAGACTAATTGCAATGGCAGACAGAAAAAACAGTCCAGTAGCTTAATGGATGAGCCACCAAGGATGATAATAACAGTAATGTATGTGGGCCACAAATCTCCTTTGCATTAATCTAAATATTAAGCAGCTAAAGTTTTAATTATTCTTCTATTTCTAAATGAATGAAACCAGTGAAAATATTTATAGTATTTGTAGTCTAAGATTCATACATTACTATTGGTCATATAGAATATATTACAATTATATTGTTTATAGCTTTGAGAATGATACCAAGAATGGTGTATTTAAATGGAAAGTCATGCAGGAAGCCTTTCATTCAGAATTTTTTTGCAAGAAACTGTAATCTCATTCAAAAAATTACTTGGTGGGAAGTGTAAGAAAAAAGGAGTGCTGGAAAGAGATAGTGAAAGAATTAAGGATAAGTTTTTCTTAGGAGAAAAGAACTATAATTGCTGATGTTAAAGCAGGGAATACGACAACACCGGCTGAATTTACATTGTGGGAAACCAGAGAATAGAAGAAGAGCTGTTTAACCTACAAAAAGGAAAAAGTTAGCCCCACAATATCATCATCCCATCCTATCTTACCCCATCCCATCCTGTACAGAGTTACATTCAGGCTGAAAAGCACATGACAATTTTAAACCAGAAGTCCAGAAAAGTTTTAGAGCAGCAAAACAAACAGAACACCAAACTTATTTTGAGATGATGTTTGAGGAGAAGCTTGGAATTGGTGTTCTTTGAAAGAAGGCCACTTCCAGTGCTATCTTGGTTTTTATCCCATTTTAAACATTTTTTCTTTTATTTAAACTGGTTGGTTGGTTGGTTGTTTTTTTTTTCCATGAAATGAACTGTCAAAGTACAAGTTGAAGGATTGTCCCACACCCCAGGACCTCCATGGACAGCTTAAAAACCATCAGATCCCAAACATATGACATATGACATAAATAATTACTCCTGAGTTACTCTGGCAGATATTTGCATAGCCTGCAGTGATGGCAATTCCACAGCCTCTTGGTGCTTAACTCTTTCTAACATTTTAACTACCTTCCTTAATCAAAACATCTTGCATTAACTAAAACCTTTCCTGCTGCAACTTCAGCCTATTTCCTCTTCTTGCTTCAGGAGCCCAAAGTAACAGCTTCTTTACTGCCTCTTAGTAGCAGGAAAGTTACGTTAAACTGTTACTGTGCCTTGCTTCAGGTCTCTCCTTAAAAATAAACAGGCTGTTCTTTTCATCTTTCCTGTAGGTCACATTTTCTAGACTCTTAATCATTCTTGTTCCTCTCCCTGGTATTCTTTCCAGGTGGCCTGCATCCTTCTTGAAGCGTCATGCCAAAATTAAACAGTACTCCAGCAAAAGGCTCCACAGTGTCAGATAGTGCAGAATTGTGTCACGTATTTTCCAGATTATATTTTGGTTTACACAAAATTAGTTTGGCATTTGCTGTTAGTGAAATTTCTTTTAAAAATAACAGGTCAGGTTTTTAAAATATCTATTTCATTTAAAATGCCTTTGACAAGAAGATGCTTTAAGTATGAAAATACATCCAAAATGAAGGAAACCGATGAGATTTGGTAGGCCTACCTGAGTATATGAACCTGCTTTTCTAATGTCTCTTTGCTTGTATGCTTTCTGTTTCAGTGAAAGCTGAAAAGTGTTACAAAGATGTTGTGGAAATGAGTTGATGAAACTCTTACATTTATGCTTTGGACTAATGAGATACGTCCTGATGAATTTACAAAATAGGTTTTTCAAATTGTCACACATTTGTTGTACTTGAAGGAAAGATAGAAGGAATTTCTGGTGAAATTTCTTCACTTTTTCTGTCCCCTATGTGTTTCAGATGATGCAATTTTAGAAGAATTTTATAATGTGAGAACTTATTTGGCCAATGATTATACTATTTATTGTCACAGTGTTAAGTTAATCTTTAGAGGGTATTTTGTCTTAGAACTAAATATTTTAAAACTGACTCCCCTTTGTCTTATAGTCTAATTCTCATTGAAAGCAGGGCCCATTTTTATCGGCAACATCAATGAGATAAAATCAACTAATCTGCGTAATGGCACTTTAGTTAAAAAAATAGTAAATAGAACACATCGTATGAAAGTAGAACAAACCAAAAACATTTGGCATTATTAAGAGCAGATGTTAGAAGAGTATAATGGATTCACTCATAAAAAATCTGGACATTTGCCAAGTTAAAATATTTGTCAGTTGAAGTCCTATAGTGAAATAAATACAAAAAGTCCTAAATAGTTGAACCTATCAACATTAAAAATATAAAATTTACAAGTGTCTCACAGATGTTCTTCTATGGTTACATTTTTAAACTACATAAATATATTAAACACATCAAAAAAAATACTGTAAACACAGTTTTTAGATTATGATACTGAAAAGTGGGAATATGGTAGGGGGATGCCAAGACAAACAGGCTCCAAAGATTGCCAAGAAACTCCTGAAAGAAAAAATAACTTGCAACTTTAGCCATTGCAAAGCAAACTCCAACAATTTTGGACGTGTTTGTGAAAATATTAAAATTCAATTGCAAAATTAATTTATGCAAAGAGTTAGATGTACAGAATTTAAGTCCTTAGGACCTAAGTTAGGAGACTTGACTTTTGTTCCCTGCATACGAGACAACAAACAGCCAATGGATTAAAAAACATGACCCAGGCCTTGTTCTTCCAGCATTCTTAGAATAATGTTTTTCTCATCCCCTTGGATAGAAGTACTTAGTTTTCTAGCCAAAGTGGAGCAGCTTTAAAGGGAAACACTAGAAGAGAGTTACCCTAAAATATCTATGTACTGCTGACTGGCACATGCCGTTCATATCACTGGTAACCATTCAATCACATGGAGACAATTTTTGCAATAAAGACTTTGTTCAAGCAGTTTGAGGAAATAAACATTCCTGTAAGCTTATATGCTTTAAAAAATGGGTAATTCTAAGAAATCTTCCCATGTGTGAAATAGTAGAGATATTTATGCCAACAAAGGACAGTTATTAAGCTCCAGTGAATAATCACTTCTGCAGAAAGGAAAAAATGCCTTTCCTCTCTGATGGTTTATGCATCTATACTAATTATGTGACTACATGTGAGTTTTATGGAACTGTGAGAATGATCCTTGTCGTGGCAACAGTTCAAACACACTAAGTAGACAGAATGAACTAACAACCAAATTAAAGAGTACAGTAACAACTCACATTACATTTTTGGTAAGATATTGCATAAGTTGTTGCAAAATTGTCAGAATATTGCCTACAAAGTAACACTGGTCTTCACTACTTTAATTATTTTTTCTTTATAATTAAAGTAACTAATCATTCATAAAGGCTTATTTTAGTCTTCTATGCTTATAATTATTTCATTGGCATACAGCATAGCACAGATATTCACACTGTCTAACTCTGAGCATCTAGTTTAAGTGTGCAAATTAAGAGGCTTTCCATTAAGTGAGACTCTAATGGGCATTCACAGCATGCCCACTGTTTTTCACCTGTTTTACTTTAAATCCCATTCATTTGTCCATCTCATAACATCTTAGAGTTTAAAAATTATTTTTGTACCCCAAGATGTACACAGGCAGATAAGGAATTTTCAGAAGGAAAATGATCCTAGGAGTTTATGCACAAATACTTGAGAAAATCTTGCCAGGTACCTAAATACTTTGGAAAAATATGCCTTATCAGGGGTCATCAAGATGTCTCCTGCTCTGGGTTCTTAATGCATTGTTTCTGACCAATATTCCTGGTAGATGTATTAAACCAGGAATTTAATAGACCCAGTGTGGAATGGAAGTGGGGAGCCTGGCATTGCACCAATCCTCCCTGAACTCAGCACTGGAAAACCTGGAGGCCACTGAACTCGTCATGCATTTTATCCAGCAGCTACAGAAATGACAGATTTGGGGCAGGTCCTCCAATCCAGGGCAAACAGGAAATGTCTGAATCACCAGAGGGTACCTGTTCAGGCTCTTTCTCTATTATTCCCTTCAGACGTCTTGAGCCAAAGGCCTTCAAAGCTCTGGGTTGCAGCACTGCTGCACTGCTAGCAGCTCATTTTACAAAACCCGGGCTAAGGTCTGCTTTCCTCTTCAGAAGCACACACACCTGCATCTACCCTGTGGCAAGGTGTCCACCCACACTTTGAATCCCAAGCAAACAGAGGTCCCCTGCTCAGAACTGCAGAGTGATGCCCTAGGTCTGGAAAACGATGTGAATAGTTTAGGACAAAGCTCTCCCCACGCTGTGCCTGAGGCTGGTTTCCCAGGAAGCCCATCACCAGGCTCACATTGCACTAGTACTCCCTTCTGGTATGTTTTGGAGTCAAACCGCACCACTCATCTGGTCAGCTTCAGCATTATGCACTTTTCTGTTTTCAAAAGCCATTTTCTGTTTTCAAAAGCCATTACATACACCTTCACTCAATTTCTCCCTCTATGAGGAGACAAATCTCCCTCTATCAGGAGAGCTTTCCTCCTGCTGTTTGAGGAAAGGCTGACAGAGCTGGGTTTGTTCAGCCTTGAGAAAAGAAAGCTCACGGGAGACCTTATCACTGCGTTCCAAAACTTAAAGGGTAGCTATAAAGAAGATGGAGACTCCCTTTTTACAAGGGGCCACATGGAAAAGACATGGGGTAATGGGTAAAAGTTAATTCTGCGGAAGTTCTGACAGGACGCAAGAGGAAAATTTTTCACACTGAGAACAATCAGCCACTGGAATAATCTCCCCAGGGAAGTGGTGGACTCCCCAGTGTTTGGCACAGGTAAGATTCAGCTGGACAGGGTGCTGGGACGTCTAGCCTAGGTCATGCTTGGCCTAGAATGGTTTGACCAGAGGATCCTTGAGGTCTCTTCCAACCCTGTGTTCTATGATTCTATGATTCTCTACTACTTTTCAATTGCTTTGTTATTATCTCACTCCTCATTTTGTGTGGTATGTCAGATTTTGTAATTGAATAGAGGGATCTTCCACAGGGATGCCCTTTGGAAAACCAAATGTTAGCTTACCATCCTAGACGTTGCTGTAGTAGTGGCAGAATCTGTCCTTGGTCTTACAGTCACCTGTCCGCTCAAGGGCAGTACCTCCAGTCCCATAAAAGCTAATCTTACACATTAATCAGCTTTGCAGTATTATGAATTCCTTTCTGAAATACCGAATTGATGAATACGGTGATAGCATACTCAGAGGATTAGTATCAGCAGTCATTGCTTAAGATGTCCCTTTATGTCTGCAATACTCATTTCCTACCCCACTGCACATTCATTTTCTCTCCTCCCTCCTGCTGTCTGCTTCAGCTTCTGAGGAAATCATTTTTCTGTCTTTTCCTAATGCCATGGTGACTCAGTATTTTACCAGCTTTTCTTCTGTCTTATTTCATTTAGTATGATGTATTAGATGTCTGACACCCATTTTCTAACCTTCTGTGAAGAGTTAGGTTATGGATTTGCTTATATGTGTGGGCACAGTTCACATTCTGGGAGCTCCAGAGAAACAAACTGGTGCCTCTGATCACCGCCTTACACATGCAATACTGATTACAGCATCCTGGATGGTGCTAACTAACATTCTTGGCATTGCTTTGTAATCCTGGAAATGACCAGTTGCACAAGTTGGCTGGAAATGGTTTTATAATGGTATAGATTATACCTGCTGCTTTCAAAATGGCAACACTTGGAGTCTTTCCTCTAGGTAGTCACTGACAACCACTGTCAGCATCTTCACTAAAGGAATGACCTGTTTGCAATCTAGACCTGTGAAAAGAAGCAATCCCCAGCTTTTGCAGTCTGACATACAATATTACTGAGTCAGTTATTTGCTGTGGATAACATCACACTTTCCTTTTCTGATTGTTCTGTGCTTTAGATATTTATTTATTTGTTGATTATTTTGATGTATGTGTGGTTTTATGGAGTTGGTATTCTCCTTGCTTTACATGTTTTTTTAAGGTATATTTTTTTTGTCATCTTTTTTATTATGAAAGAAAATGCTCTATCCTATTCCATAGTAACATCTCTCTCCATTAAATCGTTTTTACATGACAGTGGTCTCAAATTCCTCCTCTTTACATGTTTATGAAAGTGCCTTTTTGCTTTGTCCACATACTTGGCAGACTGTGATCAGATTTCACTTTTATAGTATTTTTTGTCCTTGTTTTCCATGCTTTTAGTCTGCCAGCCTGCAATTTTGGGCCATCTAGCATGCCATTAGAATAATTCCCTCCTAAATAACAATTGAAATTGGCAAAGCAATCTCTTTCAGAAAAGATTAATTCAATATGTCTATAAACTATAGTTCTTTTAAACCTGTATAATATACAATGTGTAAAAAATGGGTAACAATAACCCAGCTAAATGCTGTTAAACAGTCTTAGTCATTCTGAGGCTTCAGCAGCATTACAGCTGATACTCATTTGATATTTGTCTTGCTAAGAGAGAAACAACAGTAAATACTGCTAAATACCACTCTGGACACTGTAGAAAAAATGTCACACTGGGACTATAAATGGAAAATTAGAATTTTTTGTCACTTGAAGATGAAAAGGTAAAAAGGGAGTTCTTGCACATCTAACAAACAAGTAAGTCAGAAAGATTTCTCAGTGAAAGGAGTCTTTAAATAGCACCACAGAAAGTGCCTACCGGCATACGAATTTCTGCACTTCAAGGTGTAGATACATGAACATACAATTTCAGAAAAACTTTGCACTATCACAAAGTGTAGCTGATTCAAGTGACAAAGCTCTGACCTGTGTCTAGGCCAAAAGCAATATGAATCAGAAGTCTAAAATTCAGTATCTTTAAGTATGCAGTTCAGCCTGAGGGGGTAAATAACAATCAGAGGCTGTCCTTGGTAGCATTGCCACAGTGGATCATCCCAATGAAAACTAAGTTATTTTTTGTTTGCTTGTTACTCAGGCTTTCCTTATTTTTATTTTTTTTTCATATATGTGCTTCAATACAGATGGAATATGTGTGTGTTCTGATACTCAGTTGTTTGCAGAACAGCTCCAGGTATCTTAAAGGAATCTTAGTCCAAATTTAGCAGAGTATTTGAAAAGCCATCAAGCTCGCAGTGTAAGCAGGACTGTGCTGTCATTCCAGGAAATGTCCTCACTGAATATTAACAGCTGCATCAAATAAAAAAATCAATATCCCAAATTTATAGCACTGCAATGAAACTGTAGAGCAAATGAATCATCATTCCCCAAAAGCTGGGATGATACAAATCTTACCGAAACTACTGAATGTTGAATATCCCACACTTGGATGTAAGACCGTTAGTGCCTGCACACTCATGCTGGGAAAGGTAATTACTGAGAAACATTTGTGCAGAAATCCAAGTAAAGAAAAAAAATCCATGAATTTTCTATTTGCTGGATAAACACAAAGAAGAAAACATGAAAAGGAATAAAGATGTCTTTTATTTCAAAATAGAAAGTGATTTTTTTTAGTGAATCAGACTGATTTTGGATCACGTTTTTTATTTTGAATACTTATTTTTCGTTCCAGGTTTTAAAATAATTTAACTATGAAAAATGGCTATTTTCCAAAATGTCTGAAATGAAAAATCAAATAGTTTCATTTTCAAAATATTTGAGCTCTTTCAATATATTTTCTTCTTTGCCATGACTGTTTTTTTACCCAAATTTGTTAACAGTTTTCTCCTCCCTAAAATTGTCAGTCAGTTTTCTTGGCGAAATAATAAAAATACTGTATTCTAAGGCTGCCTTTGGCTGTGAATAACATCACACTAGACATTTTAAATGTTGATTTAACATGCAACCGTAATGACTTGACTGATTTAACCAGAGTATCAGCGAATAGAAGCCACTTATTTAAGAGCTGGACACAGCAAAATATGCTCAGCCAGAATCAGTGGAATAAAAAAACAATGTTTAAAAAAATCCTGTAAAAACTAAACAGAGCTCTTAAGAGTTAGTAACACTTCAATTGGAAATTAGCTGGGCTAACAGCTGTGGTGTCTTTATCTTCAGGAGTGCTTCCTGTGCACAAGCATGGGAAGAAATTGAAATACTAGTTCATCCAAAACAATTAAACCCCATCTTATTTTGAATAAAAATAAAAATGAAAAAAATGAAAAAGAAAAGAAGAAGAAGGGGAAGAAGAATTAAAAGAAGATGAAGAATTAGAAGAAGAAGAAAGGAGAAAGAAGAAAAAGAAAACAAAAAAGAAAAAAATAAGAAAAGGAAAAAGAAGAAAAAGAAGGAAAAGAAGAAGAAAAAGGGAAAAGAAATAAAGAAAACCAATCCATGAGATCTTATATACATACCATGGAGGGCCTGAATGTGGAAATATATCTGTGGAGAAGGAAGTGGAATTTCCACAGAAGAGTAAGAGACAGCCATGAGTCAATCGTTGGCTTCACAATGAGCCTTTCAATAACAATAACAAATTGGGCAAAAGAAATCAAATTACATGCAAATATCTGCAGGCAGTCTATTCAGCATTCTGCAACTTGGGGTTTGCCAAAAGACTGAAGGATGGAGGTAGAAGTTGGGAAGAGAAGTTGCGTTCTCTAAAAATGTGAGCTTTTCATTTTTGCTTTCTCAACAATTTTCCCTTTTAGGTTCGTTAAAGCTTACGGAAGGTAAAACTTGGAATGTCAAAACATAATTCATGAAATCTAAGGTTTGTCTGGATTGGGGATTGAGATTAACTGACGAAACCGGTGGTGTTAATAAACTAAACCTAACACATTCGATTCTCATTAACAGTTTTTCAGGCAAAGTGATCCTCCTTCACCATTTAGAGTTCTGAGTTTTTCCAGTAATATACCAAGGCCAAAGCTATATAATACTGGGATTACTTCCCTTCACAGACATATCCTCTACATAAGCAATTCTCATGTTTTAGTTTGCACATACATACTTTTTAATTTATCTCAGCTGTACCATGACTTTCTGTTTAAGACAGGACCTTATTTGCTTTACTCTCAAGAGGTGTTGCTTTCCTGAAGAATAGTACTTATTAAATAAAATTTGGAAATTAGAAAAAAAGGGGAAACCTCACAATCCCTTTCAAAAAGCATTTCCAGAGACTAAGGCACTTATTTAAACATTCCCCAAAAGATTATCTTGATAGAGTGTTCATTCAGAAATCCTGCTGACTACAAAGTTTGGCAAGAAACATAAAAGACTTTTTTTAAAAAAACTTTTTCATATGGACATTTTCAGAATTTGTCATTCAGGCCAGAACAGACCAAAGAAACATTGTGCCCTCTGTTACAGTCTATGTTATGGCCACTGCTTACCCTGGGATTTTCAGAGGCAACGCTTTTTTATTCCTAAAGAATATAAGCAATCAATTTCTATCCATTAAGCAAATAAAATAAAAGCATGGAATAATACTATCGATAGGCTCGTCTCCTCTACCCCCTTTCCTACTCTCCTCTCCCTCTCATTTACATCTTCTCCATGTAAAATGGCCCACACACTGGAATTTGTTCTGCCAATATAAACCAGTAATTTTCACTGAAACACTAACACTGTTATTTGAAAGAAGTATTTCATTAACATGCGGTGATTTATAGCCGAAAAACTGGAATGCGATTCAAGCCTAACAACGTGCATCTTGGATGATTTTTTCTTCATTGTTTTCTTTCTAGCGGTCATGCTGGGACTATTTACTAAACCACTGCATTGCCTCATAGCACTGTGTTCTGGGATACACGTCTTAGGGAAGCTGAAACATTCCCAAGTGCTGCTGGACATATTTCAGAATCCTTCCTGTAAATAATGTAGACTGGCATAGAGTATTTATTTTCATAATTCTGCTTGTGTTGAAAGTGGATTTGTGCATTTATAAGAGGTAGGTATTTGACATCTAAAGGTGCTGGATGTTATTATCAGGTATATTTTTCTCTCCTGCCTTGCTAGGAAAAAAGACTGAAAAAAGGACTATGTTTTGTGATGCCTAAAATGTAGGCCCCTTGAAACAACATGTGGAACCCTCTCATGACGCTGAGGCACCCTATACTACATCAGACAATAAGGCTGTGTTTTGACAAGTGCTTTTAGCCATGCCATGCTGGCAGCACTACTGGTATCAGCTGTTACTCATCCCTGCTGAGCCTACTGACCCTGCTGCATACCACCCCCTCCTGGGATGGCACACTGTTCTCTGACCACAGGATGGACTGGATTGGAGAAATGAGCCAGCTAAAACCAGCTTTGTTCAGTGTTCATTTTTAAGATGTGTCATTTCCCAGTCTGCATCACCACATGGTTGCACAAACACTGATACAGGAGACATGGGATACAGGGAAACGAAGGGCAGATGGGACAGCTTCTTTAGAGACACCACCATCCATGTGTTCTAGGCATCTCTTTGCCATCAAGATTTGACAAGCTACAGACTTTGGTGTCTCAGCAGTAGATCCAGAACTATCATCATGGTGATTTTCAATGCTGCTTAGAAGTCTGCACATTGCCCATCTCCTACTAAGAATACAATAACTGTAAGCTTCAGATCTGCTCCTCTCTGGGGCCTGGCATTGTACCAAGGAGAGAAAGATGAAATTTCTGTTTGCCAGGGGTTTGTAGGGTTTGGTGTTTTTTTCCAATAGCTTAGTAGGAATCACTAAGGATGGGAGGTGGTACATCAATCATCACTCCCTAAAGCTGCTGGACAAATTGCAAAGGATTGGGACACCTGGGTTTACTGAAGAGAGGTCAAACCCATTTCTCCTAGTTGCTGAAACAGTGTTCTGACCACATGATACTGGTTGCTCTGGAACCTGGGGTTTTTCTTTTCTCTCCTAGAATGTGTGAAAACTTCTCAAAGAACAAAGGAAAGAAAGCATTGATAAACGGGAGTAATTACGGTACCCTTCTTAATAAGGAATGCCTTTGTGTGATAATGTGTGGACAGAACACATAAGCAGATCCATACACACCTAAATTCTATCAACTTCCTTCTCTGGATCTGTTCTAACTGCAAAAGAACCAAAATACTCTACCTGTGAAGGTAATCATAGAATCATAGAATGGTTAGAGTTGGAAAGGACCTTAAGATCATCTAGTTCCAACCCCCCTGCCATGAGCAGGGACACAGTTACTGTCCAGAAGCTGAGGTATGGTCTAATTGGTTTAGTACCAATAAAAGGCAAGCTTATGGCTGCAAACCTTCCAGCTTAATCAGAGTATTTCCGGCTGGAGACGAGTCCTAACTCTATGCTGCCAGAAGCGTTATGGTTTTCTTTTGAAGTTTCCAGTTCAGATTTCTAAGATCATCAAGAGTTTTTCAGACTTCTGAAGAATAAGTTTGGTATCAGTGCAGACTGCTCAGAGAAATCCCAAGAGTTTTAAAGCTTCTTGTACTCTACACTATATTTTACTCCTTGATTTTCCCCTTTAGCTAGACTCTTCAGAGTTATGAAATCAACGCTTTTCCCTTTACTCTGACTCATATGTGGTTAACACTATAAATTCACAATGCATAGAAATTAAGTAATGTATCAACTCCAAGTCAACTCCATTTCAGTTAAGGAACTTGGCCCAGGTCAGCATCTCCAATAAATCTCCTTCACCAAACAAGCACAAACACACTGTGCAGCTCAAATCCCAAAGCAGGCCATGTAAACAGATTGGCGTTGCTGCATTCCCTGGAGTTTAGAGAAATATGGCTCTTGCAGATCAGCAGTGACTTCCCAACATGACCATGGTTACTGGAGGACAGCCTGCCACTCTGACATTTAAATCTAAAATCTGATGTGCTTAGGTCATAACATAATCACCTCCTCCTCCCTGGCTACTCCAGCTAAACCTCTCCCTTTTACTCATCTCATTAGTAACCAACTTTGTGTTTATAAAGCAATAGTAAACATAATTATCCATTGTCAAGGCAGAAAATAATAATAATAAAAAATACTGAATACAGGGTCATACTTTCATCCATTTATCTCAAAAAGCAGATAAGGACATTTAAAACTGCCATAATAATTACCCCATGAGTAAAACTCCCCCTGAATTCTGTGGCACAAGGTGACTGCAGTCCAAACAGTGTGCAATCCGAGATCCCCTTCGTATAGCCAGTGAAAGCAAAAGCTCTGAAAACCGTGATCTAGCTGCTTTCACACAGGCCTTCTCAAGTCTGCACGCAGAGCCCAACCAATTTCACTGCAATACTTTGCTGCTATCCAGCTCCTCCTGCTTTTCTTTGAAAGCTGCAGTCCACATCTGCAAAGCAACAAAGTCAGCTTCTACTCTTCCTCCATTTGGTGTATTTTGAATGTTTGAGGATTAATTTCTTTGACATTCAGTGCTGACTGACTGCTAACCATACAAAATACTTTGGCCAATAAGTACATGTCTGTTTGCAATTTTGAGGGTAACATTTAAAAGATCAGTCAGCTTAGTTTTAAAGGAAACCTGAAAGCAATATGCTTTATTATTCTTGGCCTAGGACATAGACTTAGCCAAAATTTTGTTTATGACTGCAGTGCATCTATTATGAGTATTTAAACAGATAGTGAGTCTTGAATTCAATCAGCTGTGTCTAAATGGTTGGCTATTATCCAGGGAGCATTGTGTGCTCCTAAATCCAAGAGCTATTAGTGGAAGATGCTGTGGGGCACTTTTCTTTCATCCACTCACACTGAAGTGCACACACTTTGTACCTGCCACTTGACAGCTTCCATGGGGAGAAGTCCAGTCTGTCCTAGCAACATAATCTGCATGACAAAGTGAGTCATACCAGCTCTTAAAGGATTTCTAAGAGACTCTTTAGTTACCTACATGAAGAAAAACTATCAAGTAACCAGAGCCTTTTGCCCTGCCCAGCAATGAGGAATCAATGCTTTCTCTTCCTCAAACTGATCATCACAGAAATCATAGTGGTTTTGTTCATGTGTTGGTGGTTTTTTGTTTTGTTTAGTTTTTTGTTTGTCCCGAGGCAGCTCTTCCCTGAAATCTTTTTAGAAAATGAATGCCCACTGGCTAACACTACAACCATAAATCACCTCACAGCAGTCCACGTTTCATGACTTCTCTAAGCTGACTTGCGTGCTAAAACTCTCTTCCCTTTCTTTCCCTGTGCTGGCACTAGCAGTTGTGGTCACAGATTGGGAACTGATCTGCCTAAAGATGGGTGTTTTTTTGTGAGGGGGATACAGGAGGTAGTTGTCAGATTGGTGCTCCAATCCAACTCACTGAGCACACACTTAGGTCAGACAAAGGACTTGAAAAAACCTCAAAGGACCTTAAATACTGCAGAATAAAGTTGGTGTTGCCTATAGACTGTCCAACAATGACTTTGTTGCCCGATTCTAAGTGCGTCTCTCATGGATCGTTTTTATGAATCTAAATAGTGAAGGGTTTATAAACCAACCGTGCCCCTCTAGGAAGCAGGATGGAGCCCTTTGCTTGATGAGAGATGGCTGACACTCTCTGCCCTAGGCCCCACCTCACCCCCCTGATCCAAGGTGGCACCTCTCTCTGAGACGTGGTGGGCTACTGCTGCCCCAGGGAAAGGGCCACATGGCCACCACTGCCACTTGGTTTTCTAGAGTTTTTCCAGAAATTACTTTTTGAATGAGGCATCTCTATCAGCAAAGGGTCTTTCTGTCCCTGAATGGTTTATGCCTTTTGTCACTGCCCAGCAAAGGAGGAAGACCTAGTCCTTAAAACACAAAAGCATAATACTGGAGAATATGGTTTAAACAAATAAGTAAATAAAACAAATTCACCAGAATTAGCTTGAGGATGCCAAGTCTTGGTCACTTCACAGAAAAATCCAGAGGCCAAACCAGAATTTTCCAGCCAAGTTAAGTCATGGGTGAAAAGGAGGCAAAACCAAAGGGCAGTGATGGCTGACACGGAGCCTTTGTGCCCTCCCTGAAGACACAGACATGAGTGGCCTTTTCCAGCCCACCCGCTCCCTACCTTTTCTGTGATTATGCCCTCTTCAAGGTCCTACATGCGGGCTGGGGCAACCCCAGGCACAGCTACAGGCTGGGCAGAGAGGAGATTCAGAGCAGCCCTGTGGAGAAGGACTTGGGGGTGGTGGTTGATGAGAAACTGAACATGAGCTGGCTTCAGTGTGCGCTCGCAGCCCTCTCCAACCGTATCCTGGGCTGCACCAAAAAAAGCGTGGTCGAAGGAGGTGATGCTGCCCCTCTACTCTGCTCTCGTGAGACCTCACTTGGAGTATTGTGTCCAGTTCTGGTGTCCTCAACATAAAAAGGACATGGAGCT
>NW_009919502.1:0-9217 GCF_000696875.1 Nestor notabilis
GCAGCCTGCTCCAGTGCCCGCCCGTGCAGTAGAGGTCACTGCACGGCCTACAAAC
This sequence comes from Nestor notabilis, assembly GCF_000696875.1. Taxonomy (NCBI): domain Eukaryota; kingdom Metazoa; phylum Chordata; class Aves; order Psittaciformes; family Psittacidae; genus Nestor; species Nestor notabilis. Next base: position 56 of record NW_009919502.1, read on the forward strand.
GGTCACGCTTCTGTTGTAGCAGCTCGTTTTGTCAAGGTTAGAAACGCTCCAGCTAGGAGGGGATTTTATTTTTAGGCTAGCACAAACTATACAGTAAAAAGAAAAAATTATAATCCTTCCTTTATGAACACCAACCACCACCGTAATTTTCAGTCTAATTACTTTATTACCAGAAGGACCAGCACTTCCAGTCAGCAGCTAACACAGCAAATTGCAGCATATTCTACTTGAGTCAGCATCGGGGTAAACATTAAGCAACATGCTTTCTTCAGACAAAAATAGTGGAGTATTCTCATATCTCTACACTTCGTACCAACAGTGCAGTGCAAAAAATCTCCCCCTTTCCTCGCTCACTCTCATCTGACAGCACATCAGTCAGGAGCAGGAAGTGGCCTCCAGAAACACCTTTACCCAAAGACTCAGAGTTACAGTTCCCTGTGTATAAATGACAGCTGAGTGGGTAATTAACGTCATTGTCTAAAAAAAAACCAGTACTGTGCCAAGTTACACGCAACCTACTCCAGCGTGTAAGACACAGGATTTCCACACACAGCTGTGGCTCCAACCATTCAGATCTCAGTACACACCAGCACTTTCAGCTCTCCTTCCCCTTCTGCAGGCCAGAGGTCCCAGCTCTCTGCTCCCCACCCCAGGCTCTCTCTGGGCACCCCCCTTCCTCCTCTGACCTGCTCTACGCCAGGAGTCCAACAAAATCACACCTCAACTCTTTCAGACTGTGCATTTCCTCCTGGTGACAGCTCATTCGCCCATCTACCTTCCTCATCTCTACTCTTGCCTCTCCTGAGTAGCAGTGTTTTTAAAACTATCTCTTTCTATCTGAACATAACATGCCTGGCATTGTATTATTGCAGTTTTCACTTTATTCTCCCACCTTCTCCACTCCTCCCTCATCCAAAACATTTCTAACATCCTCTCAAAAGCTTTCTTTGTAATATGCAAGACACCAAACACCACAAGCTTAGATAATAAGTGGAATTCATTAAAACAACTTACTTGGAAATTAATTTATTAAAATTACACTGAAGCAAAGTCTGAAGTTACTTTTAGAAATAAAGACATTTTCAGCATTCAGAAACAGCCATTCACTTATATAAACATACATTTTTCAACAAGGCATTTGAGATGCTTCTTCTGCCAAAAAAGGGAGGGGAAGGACACATGTACAAACACAACCCAAATCTGCTACCACTTTTACTTACAGTTTACCAAAGATGGTAACACACTTTTACAACAACAAACATTTCATTGCTTTTATGCTGTTGTTTAGCTACTTTCATGGCATCCTGTGAGAGTTTCAGTGCATCTGGAAGGCATGAAAGGCTGGTCTTTATTGTCACTTCCAACAGCATCCTGCACTCTGGCAGACATCGACACAGTTGCTCCTTCATATCAGTAGTTTCAGCTCATCACACCGTGCAGCATTTTGATTATAGGTATCACCAAAATCCGCATTCTCAAAGTACTATTTGTAGAAGGATAATTTTCAAAGGATAGTTTCAAAGATGACATTTTAAACTAAACCCTGCAGGCAAAATGAGCACAAACACGTACAATTCCACACCTAGGGGATTATGGGCATTGTGCCTTCTTTGCAATCTGTAAAAAAAACTAAAGTGCTTTTCAAATGTGTCCTCACTGATTAAAAGGACACGTATGTTACATAAGTGATCAGCTATACACAACATTATGTTGCTGAAAGAGGCATTTCAACAGAAAGATTAATATTATCAGCACTTAATTTTAGCTTCGCAATTAAGCATACACCATCTCAAGGAGTTCCAGACAAAAATCCCAACTGTACAGAATCTATTTATTCATTGAAAAATACAAAGTTAAAGAAATAAGTGCTTATTACTCCAGTACTGTCTGTGCTTAGTACAAGTTTACTAGCATTGGCACAAACCTCAACTTTTTATTATGCTACATATGACATTTTTGAAAACCCCAAAGAAAAGGTTTTAACATAAGCAAGGGCTAACCTGTAAAGTCAAAAGTTAGCCTATATACGAATTAGAATTTGTCACACAAATAATGGGGTACCTGACCAACCAAACACATCATCCAGAAATTAATACACTGTTATTCAAAACAGGTAACAGAAAACCTTAATTTAAATCCAAAATAAGTACCTTACAGTTTTTGCTAGGCACTACCTGGCTTTTAAAACTTCAAGTTATAAAGTGACAAAACCAGAGTTTTTTTAAAGCTGAAGAGTCGGCTCTTTTACAATTTTGGCTTAGTTTCTGCTACGCAATTCCCAGTTCCACTTTACCCTTGAGTCTTGTAAACTTGACATAAGAAGGACTGCAGATATTTTCTAGATCTTCAATGGGAGGGGGGGGGGAAATATGTATCTCCTTAAAAGAGTACCTACATACTTACTTCATGTGATATGAAGATCAAAAGGTATATATAAAGTGATTTAAAGGTGATTTGTTACATGTCCCCCAAAAGATTGCTTTCAATGTTTGAAAGATCTTTCAAATAAAAGACTGAGTGCCCCCTTGTGAAACACCTAACAATAGGTTTCCTTGGCAACTGGTTTGACTGGTAAACAGAACTAAAATTTTGCATGTGAAAAGAGTAAGGTGCTGATACAGTAATACTGTATGAACTACAGAACTTTTTACTCTACACGAAAGATAAATTCTTTATACTCAAATGTCAAGTTTGTCAGATTCCTCCTGTTCCATGCCTAAAGTGCGAGACCCACATGTGCAGTGCCATATTAATGCCATATTTGAAGTAAAACTCCAGTTCCCAAAGCCAAACAGGTTGTGGCAGTACTGTCCACACTGCCTGTAAATGAAAAACCTGACTGCAAGTCCCAGCATCAGGATTATGCACGTAAAGTTCTCCCCAGTGAGTGGGCTGTTGGTTTCATCCACACTGCAGCCACTGCTGACGTGGGGAAAACCACAAATGTGAAGTGGCAGCACAGATGTCTTGAGTATCTGCTTGGCACCAGAAAGTACAGACTTCTGCTGTTTCTTGTTAGAGAAATCTGCTCTCATTTATATTCTGATAGAGCACATCTGCATCCAGATGCTGCACACTGCTTTCATGTTAAGAACATGGTATATTCGAGGATTCATTAGGCCTCCGAGCCTGGGTCTTCAGTGTTGGTACCTGCTTGTTTATAGTGAGCCCTGATAGTCAAGAATGTTTGGATCCAGGGATCCACACTGATTAGATCCAATCTACGCCTATGAGTTACTTGCAAGAAGTAACTTCAAAGTTAAAAGAAGCATCATTTAGTAATTTCCAAAAAGAATTTGTCATTAGTTAAGCTCAGTTATAATGTTTCTTTACATGGAAAACCGCCTCACTCATTAATCCTTTTGGTATCAGATGATGTCCTTCACTCATTTGGTAAAACAAATGCTTAAGTACTGCTTTTACCAAAATAAAAATTACTATTCGCTAAAACATCAACACAAGTTTTGGACCATTTTCCCATCATTAACATTTGACAAACTGACAGTAAGAGCTTATAGACAGTGGGGTTAAGCTCAGCCAGTTTTAGTATCAAATTGCAAACGATGCTGTCATTTGTTTGTGGAATGCAACAGCAGACAAAAAAAATATTCTCTTTCCAGAAGTGTAAATGGATCACTCTCACTGACTATGAAAGACTGTGCAGTTGGTATTTTTCTGGAAAGAAAGTAACAAAACAAGCTGGAAACAAAATAAAGCTAGATTTTGAAAGTGCAGTATTTCTTTGTGGAATCTCTTTTGATGTTGTATCATCTCTTCAAAGCTATTATGTTGAATGGACATGGAGCTAAAGTTAGACCAAACCTTCCGTCCATAGATGGTTTTGCAGCATTTTCAGGGTACAAAAATGTAAAGCTTTGCATTAGACTTGCAAAAATTAAGAACAGCTCCATTTTTGCCAACTGCTCTCCCATGCACACACGTTTACCTAAAGAACAGTTAGAAGAGACATATTACTGGTCTTATACTGTTGATTTGTTTGTTAACACGCACGCAATTCGTATGCTAGTATAGTCCAAACACAAAATAACTCAAGCAACTATCAAACTATGAACTGTGAAGCTTTGGTCTCCTGTATTTGAATATAAGCCTTGCTCAGCTTTACTGCTTTGTATTAGCTGCGGAAGTATTATCAAAGGAGAATTCATCATTTCTCATTTCTGTCTGGCAATTGGAGACTTGAGGAACTCAACCCATCTTGCAAGCCACTAACCGTAATAGTAAAACAAGTTCTGCAACTGGTCCTATGCACAACTTTTACATCTCACGCCTCCAAGGCTCTACCCTTGAAACACCACCACCTCCCCAAACAGCTACTGACTGCATGTGGATATCTTACCCATTCCAAAAGGAATGAAAGCCTCTTTCTTAATTAGTTGGCCATTTTCATCCAGAAATCGTGACGGTTGAAATTCATCTGGTTTCTCCCAAATATTAGGATCTCTGTGTACTGACCACAGGTTGGGCACGATCACACTGCCCTTAGGAATGATATATCCCTGCAGCACTTTAAACAGAAGCAGAGAGACAGAGGATCTGACAAGATGCTAGAAGTAAACATGGGAGACTTATACTACTAAAAAGATGACTTGAAGGTGTCACAAAAAACAATATTGATCCCTAACTGTGGGCTGCAAATGTAGCAGGAGCTTAAAGCAAAGGTGATCTCTGCTAGCCTGCTTGAGACAAAATCATACAGACCGGAGCACCTGGAAAGACACTGAGTTACACCAGCAGCTCCCTTGGGGGAAAAGGCAGCAGTGATTGTTAGAAATTAGCTGCTGCATCAAAGTACTGTGACCCAGCTTCCTCCTGTTCCTGTGCTGTCACAGAACCCCACCGCATCAAACTAAAGTAGTAAAGAAGAATGGGTTTTGAACTGTTATTGCAAAAGGGTTTTGAATGACTCATCTTATTTCAGCTTGTTGCACCTCACTGTCCTGCAAGCAAAAACATTTTAAAAGGCAGATCAATGCAGTACTGGGTTTGAAAGCCAAGTACTGCTACCTCCCACTCGCTTAAGCCAGTGAGTCATTATATGAAAACATATCACCAACAAGATGACTTGGAAAAGGATATTTATTATTGTTTCCTATAGATGCAGAGCTCAATAGTATAAGCCTTTCAAGCTTTAGCAAGCCAATTGCTCCAAATTGATGTTTTCAGACCTTGATGTGTCAGATGGCCAAAACCAACTCTTCAGTTTCAGGTACAGACGTGGAGTCTCAGCTGCCAATGACCACTAAGCACAACAGTCAACACAAGCTGATCCCCAGAAAAGAAATTGCTCTAAATTAGAATGCTTCTGGATGTTAGGTCAGACATGCTGCTTAAATAGAGGAGTATCTCAAGGCCACCTACTCTCTATAAATGGCATTTTACATACGTGGGTTACATGTCTAGTACATAAATGAGGTCTTCGTAAATTCTCACTAGAGGTCCCATCAGACCTTCATCCACCAAAGAAACACGGCATTGGTAAGTCTCTAGAAACGCTTACCAGCAGTTTCTGAGGCCATTCGAGGAATAGAAAGGGGAACAACCGCTGTCATCCTCTGCACTTCCATAATGGTTGCCTCTGTGAAGGGCATTTGAGCCTTGTGGGTAAGAGAAGGAATTTTGTCACGTCCTAGAACTGCTTCAATTTCTGCATGAACCTTCTCTATTCAAAGGGAGCAAGAAAAAAAAATACAAAAAGTACACACAATATGTGAGAAGACATCATCTCAATTTCATTTGCCTGTGACTGCAAGACACGTGATCCCTGGCTGAAATAACTACACCAACATAAGCCTTAAGAACGGACTCAGCTAAGAACAAAACAATCAAGTGCAATCTTGACAACTGTCAAGAGTAAAGCCACCGAGATGACAGACATTGCTAGCACCTCTGTATTGGAAAAGTACAGGAAAAGTTCTGTTCCTGTTCCAAATGTATTCATAATCTTTGTTCAATTACACAGTAGTTTGAATGGTGAAAACATCAAGCTTCTGGCCTGCATTAAAAAAAATGAATAAAAAGAGACTGCGTGCAGTGAGTGCCCGAGCTGGTGTCTGTCCCTGGGGAGATCCAGTTCTCAGAACCCAGAAAGGTGGTGAAGAGGTGGGGAAGCTTTTCATGCAGCTGCTTTATATATTTCATTCTGGAGCAGGAATTCTGATGCTGTTACTGCAAGCATTGAAGCTTGCACTAACATGTGACTTGTTCTCGCTGTTTCCTACTTTCTATTCACAGAACCTAAACTCTAAACTCACAGAACAGCCATTTCCCAGTTCCCCCAAAAGACAGCAGCTGATGCTCTTTCCTCCACACAGCCCTTCTGCAAAGGAAAAACAGAAGTTAACAAGCTTATCTCTCCTCTCATCCGTGTGAAGCACAAAGTGTGAAATGATTTCGTTGCCCCTTTCATCGCACCCAAGTCTCAGCATGCAAGTAATTCTCTTCACAGAAGTTTCCAGGATACAACATTTGCCTCATCCGTGTACAGGATGATACACCTTTTCTTCCAGGTAACTTGGAATCTGGCTATGCAGCAAACAACAATTTTGAAAGAGGAAAGCTCAAAATTAACCTTTTGTCAAAAATAATAAAACTCAGTTTTCATTTTTTACCCTTGGTATCATGAATATTTTGTGGTTCTCCTGCTTGCCTTTTCCAAGATCCAGGCTGCTGATACTCTGAGGTTTTTTCTATTTTCTCTCCCTAGCACTGATTCAAGATTAAGTAAAAGCTCAATGCAAAGAAAGAAGTGTCTGTTTCAGAGAAGCATTCAGAAATACTGTCAAGCCCAGGCTGGATGTGGTTCTGGGCAACCTGATCTAGTTAATATGTCCCTGCTCATTGCAGGGAGCTTGGTCTAGATGACCTTTGAAGGTCCCAAACTATTCTATGATTCTGTATTATACAAATTGTGTTCAATGAGCAGTTGCTGCCACCTGCTGGGTTTGCTAAGAAAACAAGTCCTCATGTGAGGAACAGAGAGTAAAAAAGTACCTCGACAGTGGTGTGGCTGTCACTACCTGCTTTGTGGGATTTTGCTACTTTTTAGAAGCACACATTATCACCCTATATTCAGGTATGCACGTCCACAGTAATTTAAATAAGTTTTCAACAGCAGCCTTCCAATATCTGAGGGGAGCTTACAAGGATGCCAAGAGGGACTCTTCATCAGGGATTGTAGTGATAGGACAAGGGGTAGTGGATTTAAATTAAAACAAGGGAAGTTTAGGTTAGATAAAAGGACGAAGTTCTTTACCGTGAGGGTGATGAGGCACTGGAACAAGTTGCTCCAAAAAGTGGTAAATGCTCCATCCCTGGCAGTGCTCAAGGCCAGGTTGGACAGAGTCTTGGGTGACATGGTCTAGTGTGAGGTGTCCCTGCTGATGGCAGGGGGGTGGAACTAGATGATCTTAAGGTCCTTTCCAACCCAAACCATTCTATGATTCTATAATACTAAAATTTCTCTGCTAACAGCATGTTAATTGAACTGCTCCACTGCATTTCATATATTTAAAAATCACGCTTCAGAAGTCACAGACCAAAACCAAGTCAGAGAACAGACCAAACCAAACACTGCCTGCTGCCTCCCTATGTGCACCCATGTGAAAAGAGGCCCATGCATGACTCCCACGCAATCAGATACATAGGGAATGGGATACTAGAAGTAAGAGAATCACACTACATAGCTAAGTGATACACTCTGGACTACTGTGCCTAGTTTTATGTTGCTCGACAACAGCCACACCATAAGGAAAGGTGAAATCAGAGAGAAGCAATAAAACTTCGAGATCAGCACAGAGAGGAAATTGACAAGCACATACATGTACAGTACCAGGCAGGAGGGAAAGGGGTTAAACTCCCCCACCCCCAAGCCCTTCTAATCTCACTTGTGTAATTCAGAATATATATAATTCATGTATCTGCATATCAAGCCAAGCAGTGATAACACACAACCATTAAAAATAGAAGAATAAGCCTATGCAATAAAACTTTATTTTACATTTGTCCCCAGTGGACTCTCTCTCCCACATACTGAACCGATGTCCTATTTTGCAATCTTTGCTCAACAATTTGGTTGACTTTGTGCAATAAACTATGATCTTGACCTATTTAAAGAGATTATTCCAGACAGATGCTGTAAACAAGTATCTATTTGCTTATTTGCAAAGCAGCTGCAGCACATGAAAACCTCAAAATCTGAAATACTTGATAAAATACTTGATTCCAGGTTTATAGTGTTCTTGGATAACTTGAGGCTTACCCTTCTCCACTCCAGGTTAGCAACAAGCCTGGGAAAAGCAGTGGTCTCTTGCGGAAATGTGTCACTACTGTAAACTGAGGTAGAATTGCCTAACTAGAATCTGCTCAAGGTTTCCAGTCCACATATACCTGACAATCCTTCTAGTGCAAACCAGTTGCCATGTAGCACTTCAGGAGAAGTTAATAAATGAATAAATCAATTGCTTTATTTTTCTTAAATTCAACCATCTATATTTGCTAAACGGTACTAAAAGAAACCCCCTACAATGCTGGCTTTGCAACCACATGTACTGTAACAAGACTCAAACGAGACTCAATATAGAAAAATATTTAACCAAACTTAATTTTAAGTCTTTGGCGATGGAAACTTACTGTAAGAAGTCCTGAAACACAACTCTAGCAAGTACTATTTTAATATCTTAACATCTCCAACACCACTGGTATTTTTTATATCCACAAAAATCTAAAAGTAATTTTACAGACAGTAACCAAACCACACCACCATCAAGTAATCTGTTCTGCAAGGAACATCTGGAGGTCATTTGATCTAAACCCTTACTCAAAACAAAGTAATATTCCAAGTTAGATTCAATTCTGAGAGTGGATCAGACTACTCAGGGTCATACCCCACTGAGTTTTGACTACTTCCAAAGCTAGAGATTCTGTTAAGTGTTGGGGCAATCTGTTGCACTCCTGGCTCTCTTCACAGGGCAGGGGTTTGGGTTTTTTCCCTAGTATCTGATCAGAATTTTCTCATTCTAGACTATCTCTGCTGCTTCTCTTCCCTCCACTGCACACCTCAGAGGAGACTGCCACCATCTTCTTAGCATCTTCCAATCGGGTAGTTGTAGGCAGCAAAAGGTCTCCCCTCAGTTATCTTTCCCT
>NW_009919502.1:9248-15931 GCF_000696875.1 Nestor notabilis
CCAGACCCCTCTGCTCCTCCTCTCGGGCTATGTGCTCCATGTGTCTTCCCCTGCTGTCATGACCATCCTGCCCAAATGCCAAGACGATTGAAGACTGATAGGGAAGAGGCCTTGCAATGACACTGATCAGCTGTTGCTATGGACTTGTGTTAGTGCAATTTACTTAAGCTGTCTCTAATTTGATCTTCCTTTACAGTGGGTAGCATTTCACTTCCCCAGACTCTGCCCCTAAGCTCAAGAACCTCCCTGATCATGGAGGCATAAAAGCAGACTTTAACCAGTACGTATCTCTCATATATCACACCTGACAAAGCTTTTGAAATACGCTAAGGTTCCCTGGAATTGCCTGGGAAAAATTGTCCCAAACCAGAAGAAATGCACAGACTAAAGTGCCATTTAGATAGTTAATATGTAGCACTGATCTAGAGATGAACATAGCAGAGCAGGATAGATGTCTGATTACATACCAATTTTTCACATTACACATACGCTATTTGCACTCCAAATGAATTCTCTACTGTTGCTGTTTATTTCTGTTTCTGAACATCCATCTAGGGCTTTACAGTCTGGCATAAAACACGTATAACACAAATAGTCTTACCTTGTACTTCTGGGTAGAGAGACATGTAGAGCAGGCACCACAGTAATGTGTTGGAAGTAGTGTCTGTGCCTGCGATGAAGAGGTCACCAATGATAAAAAATAGGTAGTCTTCATTAAAACTGCTCTCCTTGTTGTTTTTTTCTTCTTCTGCATGGATGAAGTACATATCAATGAAGTCCCTGGGATTTGCTGCATCCAGTGTATCCCTGTGCTGTGCAATTATTTTCTTTAGAAAAGCAGTAATATCTAATTCTGTTTTCCTAAGTTCCCAGAAAGGCCCAAAGGGAAGGTAGTAAAGCCAAGGGCAGATATTGACCAGAATCATATAGCGGTTCACACTTAGCTCTAGGGCACGGGCCATGTTCTTTAGCATTGTCTTGAACTCAATATCTTCATAGTTAAAACGCCTGCCAAAGGCCATGGAACAGATAACATTGGATACTGCATTACGAATTATTGGAAAAGGATTAAATGAATCCTTTCCATGCTTCAGCATTTCCTCCTTTATAAACTTCAGCTCCTCAATGATTTTTGGCTCTAAGCTGAGTCTTCCTACTCCAAAATGACGCAGTGTTGAAAGAGAGAATTTCCTCTGTTGCTTCCAGACAGGGCCGTAAGGTGCAAAAATAACACCTGGAAGAGAAAGGGAGAGTCTGAAACCAAAATGTTCTATTTTCAAGAAGTAGGTAGACAGGCCTCCAACCCAAGCGCCAGAAGGGAAGGGAATGATACATAGCAAATCTATCCCAAGCACTGGGCTAGGAGCTAAAGGAAGAATACAAGGTTCTTTATAATAGCTTTGGGAAATCTGCTTCTCCTTTTCAAAACAAATGAAATGAATGTAACAGTTACATCAATATTTTTATTAGTTTTTTCAAGACACTAATAAACAGAGAAAAGCTACTATAGACTATTACAAATAATTTATTACAAATTTATTTATTACAAATTTATTTATTGCAATTTATTACATCATTATGACAAATGATGACAATTTTGTAGGAACTGCTACTCCAGAACGCATGTTAGCTATAGCCTTTTCTCCTTAATGTCCTGAAACACAAATTCCTTCAGCAAGGCAGAACAGATGATACTAAAACAGAAATTGGTTTGCATTTCATTTCCCCTTCATGTTATACAAAATTCTCAACGCTTTTTGCCTGTGTACCTACTTCTATTACAAGCATAGGTTTTTCTTTAACTTCTAATATGTTCAAGTGTTCAAGACCAGGTTGGATGGGGCTTGGAGCAACCTTGTCTAAGTGAAAGGTGCAGGGAGGTTGAAACTAGGAGATCTTTAAGGCCCCTTCCAATCCAAACCATTCTGTGATTCTGTGATAAACAAAACACAGGATATGCATGCTGCAGACAAACTGGGAAGGTGAAGACGGGTTCAAAGCCACTTGGCAAAACCTGCTTGATTTGCATCTTGGCATTTTTGATGCCTCCAGGCACCTGTTCTGCATGATTGTGTCATTATGAAACACCATTCAAATTAAATGCCTTAGCTTCAAGTATAAACATTGCTCTTTAATGGAATTAACAGACCACACCAAAGATACCACACCATAACAAAATACACAACCTGTTATTTCTAATGTACCCCATGATTAACTTGAGAAAGTTTAGTCATCAGAACATAGGGTAGTTCTGATCTTACTCTTCTGGTAAAGTGATGCCATTTACAGGGTTTTTTCTGGAAATAAGTTACTTTACAAAAGCAACATCAATTCTCCTGTCAGCTGCAAATCTCACTGTTAAATTCAAAAGAAAGCAAGAGAAATGGACACAAGAAATTAGCAATAGAAAGATGAACCATGTTTTGAAACTTAACATTACCTACATTTCATATCCCCTAATGCTAAAAGGAGAATAAAGAAATAAGAAATCTATGGCTAGAAACATAAAGCTTTAGATGTGTGAGATAACTATACCCTGAAAGGTCTGCAATCCCAAAGGTATAAATAGTTCAGCATAACATAAATCTGGTAATCTTTCCAGCCAGATTTTCTGTTTACATTAACTACTCATAGTAGTAACAACAGACTGAAGAATACAAACACATGACCTAGGTTCAAAAGCCCTAAACAAAAATAAGCAGAACATTATGAAGAGTAAGAACAAGCTGAGAATCAGCTGAACTTCATCCTCCCTGCTGAAGACAGTCCTTGAGAAACCTACTGAAATGTCTACTCCCTGGCACTCTAAAAACAGAACTAAAAACTTTCCAGATTCCCTTTCTCAAGTAATGTTTCCTGATAGCACTGGTGTCCTCAAGTAGGGTAGGTGAAAAAACAGGGTTATTTAGGGCTGAATTTGAGCAAGAATCAACTTGGGTTTTCAGGGTTTGTGGCTGGGGTGGGGAAGATGAGGATTTTTATTGGAACGTTATCACCATTTCTATCCCACAGGTATCTCCAAAACAGACTATACATCCACAATCTCTTCCCCTTTCTGTCATTAGGAAAATTAGTTTTAGGATCCAAACAGCAGATCCTGTTGTCTTGAATGTAAAGAAGACACTTGTAGCCCCCCAGGAAGGCTAACACCAACAACAAACCTCCCCAAAATCAGTCTCTCCAGCAGTCCTGCACAGGGCACGGCTGAATGGCATGGTGTCTTCTGAAGCCCAGAATCCCCAGACTGCAAAATACTAATAACTGATTTGCAAACTGGGAAAGAATGAACAGGAGATGGATTAAGGAGGAAGAAGAGCATAAAGTTAGAATAACAAGAGATAAAAAAGAAAATTGCTAACTGGATCACTGCCAGGCAGTAATACTGGAATAGGACTTCTCTGTTTTGGAAGAAAATCTCTGAAAAGTCAACATGCCCAACACGGACAACTGTATTCTTCAAAAAAACCCCAACATCAACAGACGAAAACCCTAAAACAACAACAACAACAAAACAAACCCGAAAAGAATACAATAATGAATTCTGAAGCACCACGAACTCGGAACAACAAGGATTTCATGCTCATTACCGAGGGCTAATTTCTATGAACCGGTAATGAAAACCTGCCAGTACAACCAACAAAACAACACACAGAAAACCAGAATATTTGTTTTATTTCCCCTCCTTCCTCGCCCTTCCCCCCCAGATTTCTTTCTGCTAGCTTTAGCGTTGCTGCAATACTGGAAACAAACACAGAATTGTATTGTCCAATGTCCACATCTGGATGTGCACAAGGCAGGACTATAAAGGCAGACAACCACCCAAGCTCCATCCACTCTACAGATTGAATCTTTGCCACCTCTCACAGCTATAGTACATAAAAATGCTTTACTAGAATTAAAATACCAAAACCTACTTCCACCACCACCCCCAGTCTAGTATTTCTCTTTCTGCACGCATATGTGCAGAACCCTTCAATTAATAACTGACTTCTACCTTCTCCTTTAAGCTTTTACCACACTTGCCATCCAGCTAAGGCTGCTTCCCTTCTTTGCTACTCAGTTGTTGAAATGCAGTATCTGCCATTCCTGTTACTTCTTGCTCTCCCCTGGGCACAATATTTTATCTGCATCTTGCACACAACACAGCCATACACAGTGGAGATAAGCCCTTCTGTCTTCTGTAACAGTTCAGCTCAGGGTAAAGACAAAACTACAACAGAAAATGAAGCTTAAAAGAAAATAGCCCCGTAAGTTTACACCAGGTAGTTTGTTTACAGAATGAAGATGTAGGAATTCAAAATGAACACTTACTGAATCTCAGCAATGTAGTATCCAAGTCACGCAAGCATTCCACTTCTCTTGTTTTCTTCCTACTACAAACACAACTGCCCCTGCCCTTATCTATAGCAAAGTCTCACCAATGAACTCCTGAAACTAAGCACACAAGGCTCCCAGACCAAACTTAAGAGGCCCCCAGTTTGAGTGCTGTAACCCATGCACCTCCTCCATGAACCACGCACATAAAGACTCCTTAGCCCTTAGGGACAATATCTGAAAACCAAGGTATACTGTATCTATACCATAGAAAAAGGAAGAAAGCACAAAACTTTCAGAAAACATGTATAGCTCACCTCTTATCCCACTGGTGATAAGAGCAACTGCCTTCCGAGTAGTACAAATGCAGCACTGCAGAGGTTCAGTCCTCTCCTACATGCTACCACTAAACCCAAGCCAACTTACTGAAAGCAACTGTGACTTCCAGTGCGCTGGGGCCAGGCAGGCCCACACTGCCCGTATTCCCTGATCCTTCCCTCTGTGTAGTCAGCATATGCTATCCCTGCAGTTAATTCTACAGTAGTGTCACACTTGCAGCAATTCAACTGGTTGCACAAGTTAACATAAGCAATACATAACAGCTCAGCAGGTTTTACGGACAACTGGGCAACCCTCACATAACAGTCCGTTTCTGAGTGCAGCTATGGTGACCTCCCAAATAAAACTAAATGTAAGGCAATGTAAGGTCCCTGCCACCACACAGCACAATGCAGACAGGTAAAGACCCAGCACTTGGCTGCAGAACGCTCCCTCCAGACTACAGGCTCCTGACACTTTCAACTCCCCTGGAGCATCCACAAGAAGCACTGACACTTTCAACTCCCCTGGAGCATCCACAGAAGCTGCTAACTGCCCTATCCACTCTTGTGTCACTGTGTTCAGAAAAGCCTAACAGAGACCTGTCTGCAGAGAACAAGAAACATAAAAAATTCACAGCATTCCAGGAAAAAGAAATACACCACGAGCCTTAACATACGGTTTTACAGCACTGCTATATTAATCTAATATCTAACTGCTCTTCCCCTTTCACAGAATCCTAGAATGGTATGGGCTGGAGGGGACCTTAAGCTCATTTTGTTCCAGCCCCCTGCTACAGACAGGAACACCTTCCACTACACCAGGTTGCTCAAAATCCTGTCCAACATGACCCACTGACAGGGGTGAAAGCAGTGATGTGGGGCATAACAACTTCCTTGTTCAACCTGTTCCAGTGTTCACAGTAAAGAAATTCTTATACCTAACATAAATCTCCCCTGCTTAAGTTTGAATCCCAAGTTTAAGTTTTCTTAAAGTTCCTGCTAAATGGACCTAAAAATATTTACACACTATTACAACAATTATTATAACATGCCAATAAGATCTGTCTCCAACCAATATAATTAAACCAATATAATTAATAATTTATTTTTTCATCCTTTAAACCAATTACACCAATGGTACCTGATTGCCTTTTAATAAACACAATCTAAGTCGCTCGCTTTCCTTTTATCCTGATTGGGGTAATCCTGGTACAGTAAAAAATTGAAGATAAAAGTTTCAGGCACTTAACCAATAGATTCCCCAGGCCTTGAAAAAAGAAGGTAAACAAGTTTCATAACACAGTACATTAACAGGCCTCCTGGGCTGTCTCTCTTAAACTGAAAGCAGAAGGCAGTTTTCCACAAACACTGAGACCTGTAATGAACCTAAAGGCTAAACGTGAAAAAGTATTAACTGTGCATTTGCCATCATGTGTTTGAACTCCTCATTGCCCTTTTTTCGTGAAAGCTAGTGAACTCTCATTCGACCTGTTAAAAAAAAAAAAAAAACACAAAAAAAAACAACAACAAAAACCCAACAAAAAGCAACAAAACAAATATGCTCAGTAAGTTCTGACAAGCAGAATAACACACGTGCAAACGTCTCAGTAGCCTGCATGCAGGCAGCGCAGACTGCACAGCTATCGGACTCCAAGAAGCCTGATCTTAGCCACCGTTACCTTGGCAAGCGCTGGGGAACCGCACAGTTTCATACCGCTGCCAAAGTATTCGAAACGTCTCCTCCTGACACAGCGACAATCAGAAAGCCCCGAGGTGACAGACTAGCTGTCCCCTGAATGCCCGCTCAAACTACATCCCTTCACCGCAAGCAAAGGTAAAGGGATCAGGCGTTTCAGTGTGGCGCTGTCGCCTGCGGTGCGCACCACCGCGCTGCGAAGCTCGCACGGATGCTACACGTTCATCTAAAGGTCGGGAGGGGAGGGCGCGTTTCCCTCTGCAGGCTGTCACCATCAGCGAAAAGCAAGCGGACGGTTCAGCCTGCAACTCGCGAAAGTCAACTTTCCATTGCTTTAGTAAATGATTTATTTT
>NW_009919503.1:0-2560 GCF_000696875.1 Nestor notabilis
CTGCTGTAGCTGAACCCAGGACAAGGAGGAATTCAGTGCCTCCAAATAAAAAGAAGAGCTGAATTAGTTGTTTCTGTATTTTAGGCATTTTGGAAGTCTTGATGTTAATAGAATTTTTCTCACATTTTCTAAATGACTGCAAAGATGAGAAAGCTACAAGGTCTACCCACTAGAAATGTCCTAAAATCCAAAGTCTTACACTCATATATTTATGCTTAATATTTTTCTACAGAAATTTGGTTAAGACTAACTTGTCAGTGTAAAACTGCATCTTGCATCATATAAATGGCAGTTAATGACTAAATTATGTCTCCTGATCATGATCAAGGAGATAAAATTAGTTTTCATGCACATAGAAACAACAACAAAAAAAAATTATTTCTATATAGTTTAATTAGTTTTGAAAATTTGCCACCAGCATAAACAATAACGACAACAAAATATCATTGGTTCTAAGCTTTGTATAATTTAGTCGTAAAACTTGCTTGTATTAGAGAAAACAGTCATAGTAATTGTGAGTATTCTGCTCATGTATAGCAGTCTTTTTGACTGACTGGAACAACATTGTTAGTGATGAATAGCAATGAACTACTTATGCATGTATTTATTTAATGTGACTTCTACCTCCACCATTTTTGATAAAAAATAGAATCTTTCACTGTAAAAAAAAAATCTTAATACTTTCATGAAGTAAATTTGGAGAAATTCTTTGAAGTGACTTCCTGTTTTCCATCTTTTCCCTTTTTCACATCCTGTTTTTTCTATATTCCTGTTACTTTTGACTTTATTGAGTAAGGTCTTATGTTCAGACTCAGGTTTAAACACATGAAAACTGGATTGTTCCACCTAGTTGCAATTTCTTCGTTCAGAATAAACATTTCTTACTGAGATTAAGCTAAATGAAACTGTTGTATTATCAGGGATTCTGCTGTGAGAGATAGAAGCTTAATGAGAAAGGAAAGCTAAGTCAAGATCTTACTCTGACTATGCTTGTCATCTCTCTGGACATCCTTTATAATTTTGACTTTGCAAATCAGGTTTCCAAGTATTAGCTTCAGTGTTGTTTTCATAGACAAATTCCATTAACACTTACAAGATGCCAGGATGCAACAGAGCCACACTGGAAAGAAATCACTAAAATTATTAATACGGCAATAGCCATGAGCCTACTATCCAATTTAAAGCAGTAGGGACAGGTATAGATGTTCACAAACCTATCCATTGCAAACGATTCATTCAAGGGGAAGGCCTCAGAACACAGGAAACTGCTTTAACCATTTTTATTTCATATAGATAGCAAATATCACTTCAGTGTTATTATGAATACATGCCAATGAAATGAGACAAATAAGCCTCGTAACTGACCCCATTCTGATAATATTGTAGGGTTATTCTTTCATATTGTTCAAGAACAGGTTTAAGTATTGGTGTTACAATTCGCATTTCAAAAAAGGGAAAAAATAAAAGCAGTAAGGGTGTGCTTCTGTTTAAGCACTTATAAAATTCATTTCCTCCCATGGTTTACTCAAGAAAGAAGACAAACCCTTGCTTAAATGCTTTGCTGTACTCCAGATGCTAGTTTATAAGGTAACCTTAGCAAAATTAAAAATATTCTTACCAGTGAATTTCAATTAGACAGATAGAACTATATAGGTTCCATATAGGTCACTATATAGGTCCTATATAGGTAACTATATAGGTTGTCTTATTCTTTTAATAATTTTTTTACTGGCTTAGTTGGATGGTTTCCTTCTCTACCTACAGCTTAAGTTCAGTATTTGGAGCAGTTATTTTTATACACAGCAGTAAATATTTCAGTGCCCTTGCATAACGTCCATCTGAATGAGTTATTTTTAATCAGGTTTAAAATGTAAAAGCATTTCAGGCTGAATTTTTTAAAAGCCTCTAGCTGCTGGATGTATGTGTTATGTGTAATGCAGCTGAACTCTAACTTGGAGTAGGGCTTCTTATGACCCTGTGAAATTCTAATATTAAAGACAAAAACAAAAGCATGGCTGGTTCAGCATACTGGGTCAGACCATAGGTTCAGGTAGGCTAGTCTCCAAAACTGGATGGGTAGACCTGGTGCCTATGATAGTACCTACCAGGTAGCTGTGTGAGGGGTGACCTTTGGAGTAGACTAAAGGGGTCTCTAGCACTTGGATGCTTTTCTATAGTGCTCTGGCTTATGCTAGTTGGTAGCGGTGTCCTAAAGTCCATTTGTCTGCTGGAGAATAATGTAGCTGGTTATTCCTCTCTTTATTTATTCTTACTTTTAGCTCCAGGGCTCCTTTAGAGGTAGACAGAGTAGCAGGTTTTTTTTGGTTCTGATACCTTCTTGTCCTTGACCATGAAAATCTCTAACACAGAAAATTTTCTGATATTTGCTCCTTTTGCTCTGCTAAAAGGCAGAGCCAAAGAACATAGAAACTTAGAATCACAGAATGGTTTGGGTTGGAAAGGACCTTAAAGATCATCTAGTTCTAACCCTCTGCCACAGGCAGGGACAACTTCCCCTAGACCACATTGCTCAAAACTCCATCCAACCTGGACCTGAACA
>NW_009919503.1:2591-57372 GCF_000696875.1 Nestor notabilis
ACCGGGCCTGAACCCCGGCCGGGGGGGTGGACCAGCCACAGCTTCTCTGGGCAAACTGCTCCAGTGCCTTAACACTCTCACAGGGAAGAATTTTTTCCTAATGCCTAATTTAAATCTACCCTCTTTTAGCTTAAAGTCTTTCCCCCTTGCCCTGTCACTGCATGCCCTTGTGAAAAGTCCTTCTCCAGCTCTCTTGCAGGCTCCCCCTTTAGGTACTGGAAGCTGCTACAAGGTCTCCGAGGGGCCTTCTCTTCTCCAGGCTGAACAAGCCCAATTATCTCAGCCTGTCTTCATAGAAGAGGTGCTCCAGCCATCTGATCACCTTCATGGCCCTCCTTGACTTGCTTGAGCAGGTCCATGTCCCTTTTGTGCTGGGGGCTCCAAAACTGAATGCAGTGCTGCAGGTGAGGTCTTACAAGAGCAGAGTGGAGGGGGAGACCACCTTCCTTGACCTGCTGGTCACACTTCTGTTGATGCCACCCAGGATATGGTTGGCTTTCTGGGCTATATGCGTACATTGCCAGGTTATGTTTAGCTTCTTGTCGACCAAAGCCCCCAAGCTGTTCTCCTCAGAGTTGTTTTCATGGCTTTGTGTGTATCTTCTCAAACAATAAGTTCAGACAACAGTTTTACAAATTTTCAAACCATCTTTTATTTTCATATTCCCATTTTGCATCATCAGAAAAATTTTTGAAAACTACATGGAAAATTAAAATGGTTTTTCGAAGAGACACTTGTATTGTTTGAATATCATACTCATCTTGGACTAAGATTGATCAACTTTTTGAAGTATGGATGACGGGACCCGTATGTAGATTTATAAATATCTTAGCAAAGCACTAGAAAAGTTGCTAGATATCAATAAAACTTGGATGATTTCACTATTCAAAGCATTTTCTGAAGGGTTGAACAATCAGTAAACCCCATCAAAAAATTAGCTGGTAGCACAGAGTCAAAAACTTTTCTGAATACCAGGTAACTTATTAAAAGACCAGTGGATGTTTTAGAAATCTTGTCTTAGAATGCAGGAAATACAAAGTATTTTCTTTTTGGAATCAAACCTTTTCTGGGCTATAACTCTCTCTTTCCTGTTGCAGCAACACAAGTTACAGTTCTTCTGGAAAGGTTACAGTCAATTCACTGGCATTAATGGCTATTCTTCCTGAAAAGGACTTTCAAATCTGGATATCATGTATATTCCTGAGTAGTACGTCTGGGAAAATTTTTTTAATCCATTCTTACTCCAAGCAGAGGTTTATTATCTTTCTCATTCTCAAGAGTGATATATTAAATAATTAAGAGATATATTAAAAAAAATTCTTTTTTTCCAATGACATTTCAACACCTCCACAGCAAAACACTTCTTGCAATGGTGCCTGTCCCACTGTCAGCCATACTGTTCCTTTCTCAGGACAGGGAGAGACAGACATGTCTGGCAGGCGGGTCAGGGGATGCTTCTTTTTGCTCTAAGTCTTCCTCCACTGCCATGTGCAATCAGATTGGTGGCATGTCATTTCAATCTGTCAGCATCCCCTGAGTGCTACTCAGTCAGCTGTAAGGAAATACCTTGTGTGTTGGCAGAGTATGTCCTTTAACAACACCCAGTTGCTCAGTCAAGCAGCCTAAATGGGGCAGCAGACAGGACCTTCACACCAGTGTATGCTAACTGAGCTCTCTGTCAATGTGTCTTGACCTCATAAGAAGACACAGCAAAAAGGTCAGGGTGAAGAGCAGAGAAAGACTGACCTTGCCTTGTCTGCTAAAAATGGCAACTTCCTTTACTCCACTCAGTCAGAAACAAATATTTTCTATGTGCGTGTGTATTCATGTGAGCATATATATATAAATCTACACACACAATTTTCTTTTTGCAGTATGGGAATGTAGCCACTAGATGACACCAAGAGATAGTTCCTATAGGCCTGATTTTTTATTCTTTATTCATCTGCCTGTTCAAAAGGTGACATTCTTGCTGAGATGGTAATTAAGATTACAGAGGTAGGCAAATTAAGTGATCTGGCAAGTATTAATAGTTACCTTACTTTAATATTACCAATTACTGTCATAGAGTGCAAAGAGCTTGGAATTTATGATCATTTGGACAGTGGATCTTAAATATTACCTCTCCTTCTGTCCTGTGCATACCTTTAATTGGCTATTACAGAAGCATTATTTGCATTGTCAAAGCCAAGAGTTTGACAGTACTCCTACAGCAAACTTTCCAGTTGCAGTGGTGTACAATTCATCTCTAAGGATTCAACCAAGTTGAATACTTGGTATCATCAAACCTTGGTGCAAGATCACATATTTATACCAGGCCAGAATTAACTGCTTTGCCCTTCTCTGCCACTTTCATCTTTCTCTCAAAATGAGCTAAAGCTATAGGGTTTGATAATAAGAACTGAGAGATATTTTTCCTTGCTCAAAAGAATGCCAAAATTGATAATTTGATATCATTTGCTGAGATTTAGGATTTTGTAATTGAAAAGAAGCAGCAGGTTTGAAATTATCCTTTCATTTTATAAATTGACAGTTACACGACCATTTCAACAAAAAAAATGTGTAAGTATCCAAGGCTAACAGGTCTGCATGGATGTTGCATTAATACAAAACGGCTTAAATTTCTGAGTGGTGGACAGAAATTTTGTCCTATGTGTCTGTGTATAAATTCACAAAAGCAACACAGTATGACTACTGTCACCCATTAATGTCAATTAGAGATGTAGACACTGCTTGAAAATACAGAGAGTTGGTTTGGTCATACAAAAATATGCAAGTCTTAGGGAAACAATGCTTTTCAAATCTTTTAGCAACTCCTTCTACATCCTTTCCCCTCCCTGAAGTACTAATATAACTAAGCAATAACCTATCACTGAAAGCCATCATTCATAAACGTTCACTGGCTTGAACAACAAAAAAACTGAAGACGTGTCAAGTATGCCCACGTGTTTCATACATCTCAATAATATTACTGAGAAATTTGAACTAAGGGTGGCTATCATTAAACTTTAGCAGTAACCCTGCTGTGTCTATTGTGGTCATTACGGTAGTGATAATAACAGGAAGAGACAGTACTTAGGCTAGTGACCTTTACATATGTAAGCAACAACTGAGAATACAGCATAAATTCCTATTGATCACAGTAACAGAAACTGGGATTTTTAAGTGTTTGTGATGAGGCAGCAGATTTGTCTCAGTGGTGCAACCTCATTCACAGCTTGTCTAAGTAAGTGGTTCAAAGCGGTTGCTGTTAAGCCTGCTCTGTGGCCCGGTCTGAGCTGGGATATGTACAGACATCCATCCAGTACTGTAGCCAAACGTAGGAGACAACTGTCACAGAGGCAGCTCCAAGAACTTGGTGCTGGAGAGGGACCCATTGCCTGGCCCAAGTCAGGAGCTACAGGGAGACACCTGCTCCCTACAGAAATCCCAGTGCTACCCATGTTATGGGTATAGGTGCTGGTGTGAGGTGAGCAGCCTGCCCAGTGGGGTGAACCAGACTGCTGTAGTGGAGTCACCAGCCCAGGGCTAAAACAAGGGCAAGTGTAAATAATAAATCAGTGAGTGCATGAAAAGGAAAGAAAGAATGCCAAGTTAAAGTGCAAGGAAATAATAAGGGTTATAAGGAGAGATCACATGGCTCTGGGATGCAAATAACGTCCTATGGCCCAACATAAGCTCCTCCTGTAAGACAAGGAGCTTACTTTGGGACCATGATTTCTTTGGCACTACACTTAAGAAAAGCTTTCTTTTTCAATGACTTCATGAAAGTGTGGCTTGTACAGCATCTAAAAATTCTTCAGAATAAAGTGGAGAATGCATGTGAAATATCATTTCTATGTGATTTTTACAGCTATGATTACAAGGACTCTGAAACTATTTGTTTATGAGTATTTGAATAGAAAAAATTACACTTTCATTCATTTCTTATAGATAAGACAGGCTTGACCTGAACTTTTCTTTATTTCTTTTTGCAAAAAACACATTGAAATATTTCCTGGAAAAAAGTCATGGACATCATGATTTTCATACAAATATAATTGTCATATTTGTTTGATGTTTGATTTTGTTTTATGAGAAACAATGACAATTGTCAATGAAAGTACCACATATTCTCTTTGACTTTCAGTTGTTAAAAATCCAACCAGTTTTACCCCCATCAATTTTACAGGCAGTTCAAATTACCTCATAAAACATTAATGGTTTTCTCCATACACAAAATGTATTGTGTGGCGAGCACAAAAAAAACTCATCTTCTGCTGGGTAAAACGTGTATCTAGTGGATCACTCTTCCACCTCTACCAATTTTTTATTATAGAAAAACTGTCAGTAATAGGTAAGACCCACTTTTTAACTGTTGCCTTTTAAAAGTAAATACAGAAATTAATTTAGACTTAAAGCTTTCATTATTTTTCTGATGAATAAATCTGATGTGTACTAAAACCTGAGAAAATCACAAAAGCCTTTTTTTATTATTATTTGTCAGAGGTCTTACTATGGCAGAGAATTAAAGATCACTATTTGGGGTCCTTAAGCATAAGCACCAGCATTACCAGCAGTATCATGACAGCTTGTATTCAAGGGGGAAGCACAGGTCATGACATTTTCTAACACCTTAGATGTAGGAGATGCATAGATGAGCATTCTTCCATACACTATCATTATTTTGCTATCTAAGAATGATAAATAGATACTGGCATCAACAATCTGAAGTGCTCAAGATCTGAAAGTTATTTTTCAGAAATCAAGACATCTGCTTAGAAGTCATGAAGTTTCTGGTGGTGTTGTTTAAATTATCATATTTGCCAGGTTCTTCTCCTCAGCTGTTTACATTCTTCATTTTAAAGGACACTCAATTCACAGTTTGAATATTTTTGCAGAACTGTGAAGTTTAAGCATCTACATGTTTTCAAGTCCAGAGTTTTTACCGAATGTTATCAGTCCAGTAGTTATGACTGTTAAACATATCATAGAATCATAGAATCATAGCATAGTTAGGGTTGGAAAGGACCTTAAGATCATATAGTTCCAACCCCCCTGCCATGAGCAGGGACACCTCACACTAGGCCCTGTTGCCCAAGGCTCTGTCCAACCTGGTCTTGAACATTGCTACAGATTCCTGACACAAGTACAAGATTTGTCTCACTGGAGTCAAAAGTATTTTTAGAAGTTTGTGGATGACATGAGACATCTGGGGTAGGAGTAATCAGACTTAGGAAGTTGAAGGGGCTTTAGTTTAGTTTTGTGTTTTAATTCCATTAAAATGCCTTGATGTGCTGCGGAGTTGTTCACTCAAGCCAGGTCACCCCTGCCTGGGGCTGGCCGCTGCCATTCCTTGTCTAACAAAAAAACTACAACTACAACAACGAATGTACAGTGGCTTGTACAAAGTACATAGCTCCAAAACTGACACTTTATGCTCACCCTCAGGCTCATATGTTTAATCAGAGTCAGCTCCTTAAAATCACGCAACATCCATTCTAGTATTCAGCTAAATGTTATTAGTCGTAGCGTTAATTACCTTACAGATTATAATTAATAATTATTATTATCAAAATAGCTGTTAATAGTCTAAGAATACAAACAGTACAAGATTCATGGGGATAAATATTATCTTATTTTTTATAAGCCAGCTAATACAGTTGGAAAAAATAAACCAGGACACACAAGTCTTTACTAGACCTGAAATAAAAGAAACAAACTTCAAAGCTAACCTGAGTTTATCTTGACTGTATTTTGTATTAGCACCTACAGACAGGCATAGTGGAGATCCATTGTGCAAAGCACTGTACAAACAGAAAATAAGAGACAGTTCCTGCTCCACTGAGTTCACAAGCCAAACACTGAGGGGAGGAAGAGCAGGAGAGCAAACAGACACACAAAGGTGAAGCTTTAACAGCTCAATAACAGAGCCAGCAAGGAACTCACATCTCCTGGTCTGCAATCCAGGCCCAAATTTCCCAGACCATAATTGAAACACAAAAGGCAAGTTAAACTTCCTTCCTCATAACCTTTAACCGGAAAGACTTATATGTATGCAGGTCAAGGTGGATCCCACGTGTGTCAGCACATGGGGCCCAGTTCTGCAAATCACTTGTCTGAGCTGCAAAATTACCTCTCTGCAAACTCACAAGAATCTACTAGTGAAAATCCACTAGTGGAAACACAGCACGCCCCATGGAAAATAAAGAACTGATGGAATGAAGGCCTTAATCTGGAGCTCCTTGTTTTTACTTGTTTTATAAACATGTATCGTAGTTATGAAAGACACTCAGCTAGCATTTTTATTTGTTGATTATCACTAAATCATTTAAAATTAGCCATCTGCAGGACTTGATATACCAGAAAGTAGGTTAAAAATAATGTAATCATCTAATTTCCTTTCTCACAATTTTCTGATAGAGATATTTCTTTATTTTTTTCTCCATTTACAGGTGCAGAATTAAAGAACATGTTCACTCACTATATTATTGATGCACTTAAGTGGAGTGTTCCAAAGCATATAATTACTGTGTAGGCTTATGGCCCTGGAGTAGATTGGGATAGTGGTGCTGCATATCCATGATTTGAAGGACATACAGTGATGATTATAGAGGCAGTACTCTACATCCATTCCAGCCCTTTTGTGTTTAGCTGGTTGCCATGGCAAATAATTGGATAGAATTTAAGCCACTTTCTTCCAAGTGGGAAATTCATAATTTTACCCTTCACCTAATTTTGAACATACTTTTAAATAATCTTAAAGTTTCTGCAGGAATGAAATACAGACCTGGTAGAAAAAATATTAGATGTCTACACATGGAAAAACACACTTCATCTGGAGGTTTCTTTTTTTTTTTTTTTTAATTCTAAATAAACTGTTTTTTGAACAACATGGTAGAGCAAAATGTGAGCTTGATAAAAGCTCAAAAATGTTTGACCCGAGAGAGATACGAAATCTGAAAGTGAATGATCAAATACAGCTTGCTCTAGCAGTTGGTATCAATTAGAAACAGAGGCATAATTTTACCCACTTCAATTTTCTAAATATATTTAGTGCAACCTTTTTTTAACGTTTGAAAATATTTATCATGTTTTCTTATGGTTCATGGTAATTATCTATAACATTCCTTTTTTAGTTTTACAGTGGGGATCACATAACACAGAATACAAGAAGTGAGGAACAAGAATACAAGGAACACAGACTACAAGAAGTGAGCCTTGCCCCATTACACTACTTCTGAGCCCGGCAGGACCCATTGTTGACATCTTGACCTTAAAGCAAGCAGGACTCCAATGGAGCAAGAAAGCACATCTGTCCCTGTAACACAAACACAGGGAAAGCCATGGCTTGATTCACACACTTTTCCGTAGGCAGTTAATTTCTGCCTATTTTTTTAAAGAAACGCTCATTAAAGTAAGTAGTTACTTGGACACTAAAGTAGGTGATTGATCCCTCTGGAGAGGGTCATATCTGCCTACGTTTTTCAGTCCTAAAATAGATGGACATGATAGCTCCAGAGGCCTTCAGAATGTCACCTGGTTAGATAGGAAACTTCAGCTCTTCTTCCCTGTGTTATATGATTAAACCTTAAACATCACCATTTTCCATAACAGTACTGGGTGAGCTGGAATGTGATGTGGGGACTGAGATAGTATGTTTAACCTTTCCTCTTTCTAATTCTATCACCTTTCGTAATAACTGCTCTGTGTCTCCTCTTCACAAAAATTAGAATATTACTGCCATGATTTTCATTTGTACTACTAAATTTCAAACTTCCTAACAAACTAGATTGTGGGTTTGTTACTCATTTGACAGAAATATTAAATCCAAGATTAGAAATTTAAGCTTTGATATTGATACTGAATAAGCCTGGTTAATTTAGGTATTAAGACAGTTTAAGGATTTAAGATTTAAGGCTAGTTATGATCAGTACAGTTATTATTTCTTTAATTTTCTTTTTACAATCTTCATTTAGCACATTCAGTGTTGAAACTCAGCCCCAGGGTTGAGGGGTTTTTTTAAGATTCACCACTATTGAACACCTACAGTGCATATGAAAAAGGAGATACAGTTTTCAAATAAAAAGTGTTCCAAATGTGTTTGCTACTATCATTCATTTTTTTCTGATTTTTGCAATGTTTTGGGGTTTTTTTCTAGAAGTTTTATCCTTTGCTTAAAGATTCATCATTGAATCCCTGAGTTACTGTTAGTAGTGTCTTACTATTTACAAATAGTTAACAGTAGGCATAATTCAGTCTGAAGCTTAGTAATAAGTTCTATTTTTAAAATTATAGCCTCCCTAGAATCTAAAATAAGAGGAGCTTCTAGTTGACTTGTGAACTAATCAACTTAGGGGTGTCTTCTTTGAGTGTCTTGTTTGTGCTGGAGTCAATCCACATTTTTCTTTCTTCTACCTGGCCCAGATTACATGGCAACAAATTTGTTGTACTTGTATGTCTTTGATAAGGACACTTCACTGCTAATAAATTTGCTATATGGAGACATTAAAAGAGAAAATATGTAGTACCCTTTGGCCTCTCAGTAAAAAAAAAAAAAAAAAAAAAAAACAACCAAAATCAAAACTTCTATTTTAATGAGTTTGAAATTAGTACACTGTTGCCTTTCTGAAAATCTACTGCTGATTGAGTGGTGCAGAGACCATTAATAGCCTCTTTTTGTTAAGCAGAAGAACTATGATTGCATTCTGTAAACAGATGTTGTGCAGTCTTTAACCACATACTGAAACCACTTGAAATGAAATATAAGTTAATAGCAGTTTTATTACTCAGAGACAGCAGTGGCTAAAAGGTGAACAAGGTCACTGATATTTTTCCTGAAGAAATGTGGAATTGACAGAAAGTGTGTTACACTGGTAAAAAAAAAAATATTTCTACAATGACTAAATGTCTATAAGGAAAACAATTCTTAATATCAAATTTTAGGTAGTGGGAGAGATGGAAGACTCACATACTGAAAAGGGAAAGCACAAACAGTATGAGAAGGAGAAAAGGAAATATAAATACCGTTACTAGCAACATACTAAACTCCTCTGTGAATGATGAAACACAAGGCGTGGGATGGATAAAACAACTTGACTAGTAGTGCCTCATCATATTATGCACCTCTATCTTTCTTCTGAGTGGATTATGAAAGGTCATTTCATTTCTTGCCTCTTGAGTAAGCCTCTGCATTGAACGCTGCCACAGATTAAGAGAAGAGGCCAAGGGAGGGCACTTGTGTCCATGCCACAGAAAACTAATCTAAATGTTCCCAGTATTTTCAGTATCATAACAAGCAAATAATTGTAATTAGCATCATTCATGACAAGGAGAAAATGTGACAGACAGGAGCAGGACGCTCACCCTGGCAAATACATGTATGCACATGACAGAGAAATAGGAAAAAACCAAAAAGCTACTGCTAAGTGGTACCTACATAAACTCTACCTAATAGACAGCTTCAGAATTAAACTGCAAGCTAAATGTAGACTGAAAAAGGAATTGCTGAGGGAAGTCACTGAGTTTCCCAGTAGCATAAAACTGTAAGAGAGAAACATGCTACCAATTCTGCCCTGTCAAAGTTTAGAAAAAATGGTGACATCTGGTCACAGTGACATCTTATGTCAGTGAAGTGTTTTATTCCATATGCCCCAGCAAACAATGCCTACACTGATTGGAAACAGCTCTCTTCTACCCACCCACTTCAACAATAGTCAAATAGATTCTATTGCTGCAGCTCTCTGTTCTCCTATCCATTTTACATTTAGACAGACTTCACCTGCATCTTCTGACACTTTATTTTTTTTCTTTTAATGAGGAATCAGTGCAATATTCCAACCTCTTAATGCCCAAATTAAATACACCACCTGAATTTCCTCTTGGAAACCTTTTGCTGAGGTGCTGCTCTCCAGAACTGTTGCATCACAGCTTTTGAGACACAGAAAAACTGTACCTGTTTTTCAAAGATTAGAAAAGGTACTAGATGTATGTGGGCCTAAAGTTTGAACAATTCAAGCCTGAAATGTCCAGTATGGGGGCCATTTACTGCCTGTCTTTTCATCAGGATTTTTTCAAATTGGAGGGTTTGTATAATTTTTGCAGTGTAAATTAGTCTCCAATAATCACAGGGAACCATTATAAACACATCCTTTTCTTCAGAAGTGATTATGTTAGGCATGTGAGCCAAAGGAGTCCTTAGTCGGCTCAGTAGTATCTAATATAGTCTTTGTTTTTATAGTTTTTAGTAATTAATAATAGGTTTTTTTTCAGGGCAATAGCTAGGTGTTAGTTTTTCTGATTTTTTGAACTTGATAAAACTTGATTCACAGTAAAAAGATATTTACTTTGCTTTACACAGTAAAATGATATTTTATCATATTTACTTGACAAAAAAAATATCCTATTGTTCAACTGAGCTGTTGGTTTTATATATAAATTATTTTAAAGGCTTTGAGGTGAAATGTGTTTTCTTATGACAGTCAAAATCTATAGAGGCTTCAGTACTCAGTTGAATATATCTGGGCTACCTGTTGGAGCAAGTCTGGAAATGAATGGATTGACAGTGTTGTCTCAAAGCAGTGGAAAAGCCTTTTCATTTCACACATTTACACCTTGCAGCAATATGCTTCTATTTCTGTTGGTGCCCTCAATACAAAGCAAAACAAAATACAAAGGAAAATTACCTCAGTCCTCAGCGGAAGCAGGCACAAATTGTACTGTACAACGCATGAGTCCCAGTGGAAAGCAACAAAGTTATATCTACTATATTTAATGGAAGGTCAACAGGAGGAAATTTTTTGTGCCTCTGCATTCCAGAATACGGAACAAGAGCTCTCAATCAACAAATTTATTAAACCACTGGCTGCTCTTCATGAAAGTCACTACAGACTTACAAGTCTCCATTGACCATATTTATCTCTGCAGATTGGTAGGGCTTAGTTGGCAAACCATCAAAGATAAAAGTGGGTCACACCTATATATACTGCATGTTTACACCTAGCTGTGTTAGACAGAGTCTGAAAGGTGTCATAAAGACACAAAAAGTAATGGCCTGAAGTGCTGGAGACTCCATCCAGTTTCCACATCCACAGAATTACTAGTAGGAAACTTTCTTTGGATAAAAAGAATGTATATACTCAAAGTCAGTATATTTTCCCTGAAAGAGTCCTGTCCTACTCCTGGACAGTACCTCACATTCAGGATGGACACCCCATGGCACTGGTGTGACAAATCCTGGGCAGACACCCAGTAGTATCTCAAGTCTTAATGTAGACCAGTGGGGAATATATGTGCTTAACTTGGGCACCACAGAGAAACTTGAAGCTACGAGCTTTGCTGAAAAACATGCTGAAAGCCGTTGTGCAGCCTGTAAATGTAAATTAATCTGCACATTGATCCACGGAGCATGTTTTGCTTCAGAAGTGCCAAGTTTCTGTGGCTTTGGATATATAATTTTTTTTCCACGATTTCATGTAGATTAAGAACTCTGCTATTTAGCCTCTGCAAATGGAAGAAAGAGATTTTCATTAGGTTCCAAAACGTGCTCAGAAAGGCAGTCTCTGAGGAAGATTATCTCCTAAGCCTTCTCCTGGGGTATTGTAACTTGTCCATCATTCCTTGCTTCAGCCTTTGCTCACAGGCAAAATGTCTGTAGCAAATTTGTGTTCTGCTGCCTGCCAGAGAAAGCTAGAGAAAGAATTTCTTTACGGTATTACATGGGTGTTGAGCTAGCTGTTTATGCTTTTTTCCTAGCATGAAGTAGTCAGAGAGAATTCAATAATTTTTTTAATTGCAAATACATATTTTGTAAATACGAAAGGATCCTTCAAACTACTATGCATCATACTAGAAAACAGGCAAATGAACTCACTGCAGCCTGACGCTAAGTAAACCACAATATGGTACCTGTAAATAATTACATAATCTTAGATATTTCAATTCAATTTAATTAGATAATATTAATTTGCAGATTCCAAAATATAAATAGTTAATCCAATTACATGAAATTAAAAAAGGCACTCCTTTTTCATTGGGGAAGTTTTCTTCCTTAGCAAACATTAAACATTTAATTTGAAGTCCCAATATCTAGCCTAATTACCCAGCAATCTTGAAACATGACTGGGGATCTAATGACCAAAACAACTTAAAAATAGTTGTAAATGCTTTGCTGGATTCCTTTTTTTTTTTTTTTTTTAACAGTAGAGATTTCTTGATTCCTTAATAAAAATGAAAAGAAGCAGGATCACTAATTTAGTACACAGATTTTGCAAACGCTGTAATCATACTTTACTTTGATAATGCACAGGACTCAAGATTATCAATTTGAAGCCACTTCTGCTTACAGAATTCCTGAATAATAGAGTCCAAAGCTAGAGAAAGAAGCTGCATCTTTGTTAAATTTTCCAGTGACGCAGCAAAATCAGAGCATTATCACTGTAATCAAGTTCCTGATGAAACACGTGTATGTATCAAATAAAATTATCCCAGCAAGTATGGTGGACTTAGAATCTTCAAGATGCAAGAGGAAGGTTTCTTGGTCATACTCTATTTCTTATGCCAAGACAGTACAAATGGAGTAGAAATCCTTTGGCATCCATTATTTGATATTATTCTGTCATGAGGAAAATGCCTACAAGTGTATTTGTACAGTTGGTTTAGCTTCACTGCTCCAGAGGAGAGCTTTGTCCCATCTACCCTTTCCCATCACTACACTTGTGTGGAGTACAGGGAAAGGGAATGCTGTGCTTTGATTACTTTCATCATCATAGTGAAAATTCAAACTACAGGCTGCTCCAAGCATGGCCTGGTGGCTGTGTACTGGAAGAATGGGGAGCTGGAGATGCGTCCTGGGTAGGTTGCCTGTTACAGTGTGCTCAGGCACTAAGAAGTAGAGGTGTGTCCCATTTTAGCCTCTTATCTTTGTTTTCTTTCTTTCAGATGATGACAAGATTATAATAAACATTTCTGGAATTTTAGTTGCCATCTGCCTATTCCTTTTCGTATTGGCTTAGTTTAATAACGCCATGTATCCTTGCCAGAGAACAACATGTTATGAGCATGTGTCTAATTCTGAAGCAATATTCAGGGCAAGATGTGCTGCCCTGCCTCTCTAAGCTGGAAAATTCAGCCTGAAACCAGGTTCCAGTTTCCGCCTCACTGCAATTCCATATCCCCAATGACTGAGCAGATAAGGAGGCCAAAAATGCAATGTCATAAGCAACAGGTCATACACACATTTTCACATTCAGTTCTCCATATTGCTGCTGATATCCTGAATATCCTGTCAGTATTCTGAGTGCTGTTCTACCTGGAATCTTTCTCTTAATGTGAGTAGTGCCTTTAATCCAGGAGCAGTGGTTCTTTCTACAGGGCTCCCTGTTTGCGTATGTATTAGAGTAAAAGTTTCTCTTTGCTGGGCCTGTTTGCTGCATGCAGTCTGTGCCTGGCAAGCTGACCATGGTCATTGCCTGCGGCGCTGAGTCCAGGACGCTCTTTTCTGATGTTACAACTAATCTTCATCCAGCTGGTGGCTCCTCCTCAACAATGAAGGTTAAGGCAGGCCCCTTGGTAGCTTGAGGAACTGAGTGGGCACCCTATGCTCCTTCAGGCTCCATATGTTTGGCCTTTAACCCTCCTCAAATGCCTCCGTCTGCTCCTGTCTCTTCCTGCTGTGTGGGTGTGCAGAATGGGGCCATTGTTCCCGCCTGTTCCTCAGCCATTTGGCACTCCCAACCCTGGTGTCACTGTGGCAGATTTGGGTGCATTGTACATTACAGATATGGAGCCCAGCTCTGTTAGCACAGCTTCAGTATGAACCTCTGGCTTTTGCAGCCAACAAACAAACCCACTTAGATATGATCCTTTCGTATCAAATATTAGAGCTGTGATGCAATAGTGAGGTAAGCTCAGAAGGGAAAAAGGAGAATTCATTGTTTTTCTCAGGCTCTCAAATTGTGACACATTGGGCACTATAAGTGTGCTTTACACACTTGAAGCTGATAATATGATACCTATGTTTTCTTGTCTTAATTTGCTTTTCTTAAGTGTACCACTTTGTATGAAGCTTGTAGACCCAGCACTGAGGACAGGGACATTATGTCAAAAGCTTTTTGCTGCAAACATACAAATATTGTGAGGCCTTAGCTGGGCTGAGGGTGGAAAAATGTGATCTATAAAAATATGAAGATAATCGCAAAACGTATCATCTTCAATGGGTCCTAGGCTGAATTCCTTCTCACCTGACAGAGAAAATATATTGGCAAAATATATTAGTTGATGACTTCTGGATGCACTATGTGTTGTCAGTCGGCTAGGTTGACCCCTTTCACTGGTGCACCCAGCCCTCTAAGGTCTGTGTTTTATCAGATCTGTGGGGTGGAATTACAGTTGTTAGTCTTTCTTTTGGCAGGAATAATGCAGATTTAATTTGGAATTGTAAGAGCCTTCATTACAAGTTATTTCGTGAATACCACCTTAATTCCAGCTAGCAACATGAAGAAATCACTGTGAATGAACACTAAGGAGGAACAGGGAGCTATATTTTACAGGCTAAATATCCTTCTTTTTGTTAGGCAGTGCTGTGCTACAGCTGTTGGTTAATACATGTCTAAACAGCTAGGAAGTACTTCAGATATTTTTAATCAATTCCTACAAATAAGACCAACGCCAGAACATTCAAGTGGTAAATAAATACAGACTGTTTGAGAAAATAAAATACGCTGTAGAGATGTAATGTGCACAATAGACTCTATCTCATTTCCTGTCTGGAACAGTGCAACTCTTAAAGGTACTCCACTTCTTGTTTTATAATCTTGCCTGAAAAGATTTCTTTTTTTCTTTTATGTTATTTCCTTTAGCACTCCAATCATCTAAGTACCACTTTAATTTTACACCATTTAAAACATGGCAGTTCTTTTGTATTTTAGTATATGAACCCAATACATGCAGCTGTTTTACTGGTTGTCTGCTTCTAAAAAGAGGAAAGAATACACTTCCCTTAAAGTTTCCCATTGGCCTTACTGCAATAAATATAAGAATCAGTCTTTATGTTAATTAGCATGTATAAAACCCTTACATGAACATAGGACCTGGTGTGCAGTTACGGTGTCATTTGCATAAACCTCAAGTACAGTAGGGGTATGAGGTTCACAATGTACACCCTGGAGTGTATTACTGCTTTTATAAAAATCATACTTCTTTCACTGACTTCAGTAATGGACTCCAACCTGTGCAGATGTGGTTGCGTAATTACACATCTGAGAATCCTCATTAACCAATCGGGGTTGTCACCGCTCAGCAAGTCATGCATATCAGGCAATTAATCTTATCAGGAATAGCCTTCATTGGACAACGCAAAGGATCTGCAGAACTGTACTATCAAAATTCATATACAATCAAGACAAACATATCAACCAAAACAAATATACAACCAAGAGAAGAAAACCAAGAAAAATAAATGAACTCTAACATAAAGAGTGTAATACAGTCATCTCTTTCATTCCTTCTTTCTGTATAATTCATTGTCGATAATAAGAGATGCTCTCAATGAAAGCACCCAATGTTCAGAAGCAGCTGACAAATTAGTCACTAACAGTCTTTCCAAACCTTGTAAAATAAGGACAGAAAAGCTTTGATTTAAAGAAGTTATAAAGGCATTACTTTTTTGCTTCACCTTCTGCCTATACTTGATATTTCTTTTCCATACACAAGATGTACTATTTTCTTGTCAATTGCATACCTGTACCAAAGGATTTTATGTTCTGACTGGTGATGGAAAAAAATAATAAAAAGTGTGGTTAAAGCAGGTGCTGTTTGTAGTGTTTATATAAACACATTAGCACTCTTTTGACACAG
Source organism: Nestor notabilis (assembly GCF_000696875.1). Classification (NCBI taxonomy): domain Eukaryota; kingdom Metazoa; phylum Chordata; class Aves; order Psittaciformes; family Psittacidae; genus Nestor; species Nestor notabilis. The sequence continues at coordinate 18,426 of NW_009919503.1, forward strand.
CATGACCTGAACAAGTAGTTCATCCTACTAGTAGCAGGGAAACAATAACGGAGCATGCCAGAGCCGAGTTCATTCAGACACTGCAAAATTAACACCAGATTATGAATACGCTTGCCACTGGTAATTAATCGTGAAAATTGCTGGAGGAGTTCCCCTACTGTGAGGGATATTGGCAGAAGTATTTACTGCTAATAGGCCTTGTTTAAGCTTTTTTTTTATCTTCCGCCCCCTTAGAGATAAAACTTACAATAGACTGCACAGGAACTGGTAGGTTATTGCATATTCTTTTGGCCTGTTTTCTTATTAGCAGTTCTTAATATCCCTAGTGTTTTTCTCTCTATTATTAGAAATGTATATTGTGTGCTCATATTCAGAGTATTAAACTGTCCCTTACAGAGGAGGATAATTTCACAATCTGGATGCTGATTTTTCTATATTCCACAGTGATCTAACTTTATGCCGTATTTTGCAGCAATAATTTGGAGACATCATAAGAAGAGTTTTGTATATTTCAAATAATATACAAGCTTTTATAACCTTAAGTAGTGGTTACATGATCTACAAAATCTTTAATGTGCCTGTCATTTTAACTAATTTTCCTTATACATGCCTTTTGTTATGTGTTTTTTAAAGTGCAAAAAATGACCAAGATGTTTTCAATCTACTATGTTTTTAAATACAGTAAACAATCATGACTATATTAGCTAATTAAAAATAAAATTTAAATAAATTAACTCAGGGTAGGTCACATACCCTCCTCTACGTTTTCCTAAAATAGATTATGCAATACAGTGCAATCATATTCTATGTTTCCTCCTTTAAAAAAAAAGGAAAAAACATATCCATCATGACTAACAGGTGTGTTATTGGGTAGAAGCAAATGCCAGTTCTTAGTGAAATTAATGAAAGATTTGCTACTAAGTTTAATGAAAGTGGGGTTGAGTTCCGTATCTTTTAAAATTTTATTATTGTACAATGTGGGGATTATAGAGGCATTTATTGCTGATTTTATGATGAACAGTAATGATTCTTGGCCAGTATATGTGGATGTTTGATTAAGTCCCTATACAGCATATTCGTCAGGCAATTTAGTCAATAATTACAACCATTTGACTTTTATAAGACTTTTGAGATTGATCTTTTTCCAAAAATGTTTAACTAGTTCTTTTAAGAACTTATTCATTATTTTCCTATTGATTTTAATAGGAATGAAAATTTACTCCTTAAATATTTAGTACCCAAGCACAATATCTCATATTTCTTTATTAAAAATTGATCAGTTTTGTTTTTCAAAACTATTCAGATCTGGACTTCATTCCTTTAATTATTTTTTCTTATAAAACACATACTTACTTTTCATCTCTCCCTCTTTCTGAGAAAAAGAGTACTGTCTGTCTGAACATAATCACAGCCTTTTATTTTTCTGTGGGTTAGGTGTGTCTTTTGTGGTCCATACTTATGCCCAGTGCAGACAATGTAGAAAATGTAGACAATGGATGCATCACCATTGAATTGAATCACTCAGATTGAGAATGTGATTAAGTAACTAAATTTGAAAATATACTGTGTTTATTGAATTTTTACTCTTTGTGTCTCTGCTAGTTCCAAATAAATGGAGGTGCTCTCATTAACATTACTTTTATATTTCATTCATCTAAGTAGAGGGGCTTTTGTCTAGCTGGCATAATTTAGTGTGAAAGATCACAGAGTCAAAAGTAGGCTACATTGCTCTAAACAGCAATGCTTTATAGCGAAGATGTCTTGCAAATATTTATTCATGATAGCACACTGTGTAACCTTCCCTCTGTCTTCCCCTCAGATTCTCTGAGGCTTTTTTTTCCTTTAGCTGATCCCTCAGGCAACAAAAAACAACAGCTAACAATTAGTAGCTGTCACACTGTTCTGACACAGAACAATAAAACATTGCAGAGGTTAAACTGTCTCTGGTTTATGTTACAAGTAACAATCCTGGTCATTTATATGCCTCTAGCATAAAAGTTTTATATAATTTGAATTTTTTTATATTAAATTAGTTGTTGTACCAAAGCATGTTATGTTTGATTTATGTAAAGGACATACGCCACCATTCAACAAATGGCTTTTGTTTTGAGTGAGATGATTGCAATTGTAGTTCTAGGAATCTGAAGGTTGTATTCAAAACAAGGAAAAGGTCTTCAAATAAAAGCTCCTTTCCTAGGTATCACAGCTGTCTAGTATTAGCATTTTGCTTCTCTGAGAAAGGAAATGTTCAAGGCTTTACACACTGCTTACATAAAGACAGTCATATCCTGAATTATTCAGGGTGTCCTTTGAATCTTTCCAACTTCATTATCCATTTTTATTTTAATGAATGTTTACAAAATTCTTTCTATATTATTCAAATAACAATGAAGTTTTTAAAAATTGACCTTGTGTTGCAGAGGACATTTGAGGTCAGGTACCCTAATTCACGAGGAATAATAATTTATCTATGTTATGTCTGGTTCTACATAGCATGGAAAAGCATATCTAACTGCTGTTGATAACTGTTTCTTGAGATAATAGGAGTTACTAACCATTTATATTCCTATGTCTAATAGCTTCCTTTCTCAAATATATTATAACACTTATAAAATCACATTCCAAATAATTTTATTTTGTTTTTCAATCTTAAAAATGTCTTTATTTGTATGACAGGGAGGTTCTGATTTTGGTTAAGCAAATAAAATTGCTGTAGTTTAATTAAGTGATTACTTTCATTTTCCCAGTCAAACTGTTTGACTTAGTTCACAAGCTTATGTACTGTGGAAATTAAATACTGAAAAGAAAAACAATAACAGAGTAGACAACTCCACACATTTCGAGTAGGAATCAAAAAATTGTTTTGTTTATATAATCGGCGTATGTTTGATTTATAAAGAGAAAATATTAAGAGTCAAGTCTTTCTCTGCAAGGCTGTGGCCAAATTCACTTTGAACCAATCTGTGCCCACATTGGCAGCACACTGCAGTGGTCATTTTGCTAACACTTTGAACAAGGACATATGCCACCCTTGATTACAAAGTCAGATTTTAATGAACAAGTAGCTTGGCACTTTCTTACAGGCATATCATATTATTGCTAGTACCACTTGCTCACGGTGTTGCTTATTATGGTCTAATCTCTTTAAAATCCAAAGTGTACCAAGCATTCCCAGCACCCCCAAACAACAAACAAGTAAAAGTGGTGGAAAATGACTGATTTATCATCTAAGTACTTTATTTACATGATAGACATAAGGATTCTGAAGTAACTATTTTGAAATATCTTGACAAAAATCTATTTGAGAAGTGTGCCTTTTTATACATATATACAATAGACTGTGTAATTACAGCATATGGGGTAAATAGTACATGTTTTTAAAATTAGTATGCATGCCAAAACACGTTTACCTTAAAAACTGTAGCAGCTTTGAGGCAGTTATTTTAGTCCATCAGGTAAATAGCACACATTTCCTAAATGCTGCACAAATGTATGTTATTATGCAGTATGTGTGTTATTATATAATGGACTGCGGTGGCTTTGAAAAAGATGAACTATTCTGTTGCGTCAATACTTCAAAAATTCATTAAGTGAGATTTTCCTTCCCTATGTTGGGAGTACAATAATTAAAACTAAAACAAAGAAATGAACAAAGGGAGCTCTGAAATAATAATTAAATCCTCAAACCCTGTGACTGCTCAAGCCATCATTGGGAGTTCAGGTTTAACTTTCACCATTTCAGAGCATTTCCAGGTGGGACAGAAGATTCTGCTTAATGTAATAGGAAAGGGAGAAAAAGTTTTAATTTTGCGTATTACTGATGCCATATTTCTATTTGTTGGAGTAAAAGAATAGAAAATGCTTAGCCTTGATTTCGAACTTCTTTTGCAAGTATTCTCTGCTATGGTACGTACTCTTTCTTCTTATACTTGCATGCAGCTTGCTTTGGAAGTATCAGACTTATTGTTGTTGTCTATGGGCCAAGCAGAACTGAAACAACATTTTAAGATGAAAATATGAAATGCACTAGGACAAATAGGAAAGGTTTCAGGAGAAGAAAAAGGAAAGAAAGAAACTACTCTAGTAGAAACTGTTCTAGTTTAGTTTAAAAGTCACAAAGTTGCTCACAACATACTGAAGAATATACCTACACACTTGAAGAGGAGCTATAGGAGGTCCATATCTCTCAGACTTCCACGCTTAAGGGGGATCGCTGTAGTTATCTATTATTGAAGTCGTGCCAGACAGAGTCTTGTTTACAAGTATATTTTTTTTTTCTCTTTTGTTTGAAGACTAACTCCATGCCTAGGGAAGCATGGAAACAAAAACGTGATTGCAGAAGTTTTAGATGAATCAAGGTTTACTTCATTCACAATGGGAATTTCTATTTCTAGAACTGATAGAAAAAGTTGAAGTAATCTATTCAGATTTGTTTATATTTTAAAGCCATAACAATCTCTCTTTGGAAGGATCTGGACTAATTGGTCACACGGGAGCACTGTCATTATGGAGTTGGTGGTAGGTGACAACTTCTGCAGAAGTTTCAAGAGTTCACAGAGCAAAAACTGTTTTTTCGTCCTTAAACGTAGTCCCTCTGGATGGGGTATGACTTTCATTTGCTGGATAACCAGGTTTCTACTTTCTAACCTGGAGCAAGGTGGTACTTGCTCCAGGAATGCCATCATTATGCTTCCATTTTGAGTTAGAGTCAGGCATAAGACAATATATTCAGTTTATTACTAAAGGGGGATACATTTAAGGGTACTTGCATTTTAATTAACATGACATTCAGGAGCAAATTGGAAAATGAAACCATTTACATAGGTAATTAAGTAAACAAAAAATTAATTATACAATTTGTATCATCCTCAAGGTGAAACTTTTCACTGTGTGACATAACTAAATTGCCCCAAATTACCAGAATGAGGCATTTTAGTTGACACAGATGAGAGGAATAAGCTCAGGATAGTTCTCACAATTTTGATATTGATATTTTGTCCTGATTTCAGAGTAGTTACAAAATTTTAGTTGACTGGGAAAGCTCTTTTGCTCCATTCTTGAGATTCCTCCAGTGTATTGCTGAATTATCCCTGTCACTGCCTTCCACCCCAATGGTTTCACAGCCAGGGGTACGGCTAGACCCAAAATTTTACTTTCATCAAGGTCAACTTCAGTTTCAAGGACTAAATTTGTTAACCAATATTTTTATTCTGGGGATAAAGATACTGTGCTTCACATTTGCATGTTTCTCATGTGAGAGCAGGAATCTTGAGAACAATCACCAAAAACGTTCTTCCTAGAGAAACCCAGGGAAACTAATGCCCTGCAATTTTCAGTAATGAATAAAGTATTTTCCTTTTGAACTGAAAAGCTTATTTGGCTTTTCTAGCATATTAATCCTGAAAAGAGAAGCCAGTTTATTGCATTTGTATATGTGGAAGATTTTTTGTATACTTTCACATTTATTCTTATTTAAAGCAATATTTATTTCTATAACTTGCACGGGTAGGGGATCCAATGAAAACACAACACATCTTTGCAGACAGCAATTCCCTTGCTTGCAGGAATTCTTTGGTATTTTAGCCCCAATGACAAAGAAAAAACAGTTTGTTATGAGTGCTGAGTTGCTTTTTCTTTTCACATGTAGTAGCACTTAAGTGTCATGTTAAGCCTGAGGCAGGAAAGACTTTAAATGACCTGTTCTGACTGGAATTGTGTTTACTGTACTTTTTTTTCAAAATGCAGTGCAGGATGCCTTCCCTTATCAGTGCCTAAAGTCTAACAGCTTGCAGACTCAAGTTTCCCCCTTCCAGGCAATGTTGGATTTGTCTGTTGTTTTTCACAACAAAGGGATTCATGAATTCTGCAGTTTGGATATCTGCCTTGTATTACCTAGTGTCACCTTCTAGGCTAGGAATCAGCATTTTTCAGCTCCCAGAAATTGCCCAAAAGGCTGCTGGAAGCATTGCACATCGAGATATGTAGGTACACATATTTCTAACTGTTTGCATCGGGAATTCTGGCAGAGAACTTGTAGAAGTACTCTCTGTGGGAATAAACGGTGAACAATTAAACAGTGTCTGTAGAGGGTGATTGCCTTTGGCGTTAGTGACTGCAGGTGTGGCATGCAGGGTTTACCCATTTGAACTTTCAGTGAATCCATATGGCAGAAGAGCCTTATACACATAATGAATGTGGGAAAAGCTCCCACTGGAGTCTGACATTGCTGCTCCCCCTAGTCACTCACTGTGTTCCGCTCTGGTTTTCCTTCATCCAGGCTGCACCCTACCCTGCCTTACACCTTGAACAACCAGACAATGCTGTCCCATTTGCTTTCCTTCACAAAAATAAAACTTCCAGAACTGAATTATTCCTTGAAGCAACCTTCCCTCACTCCTGCCATGTCCTACAAACATCTTGTATGTTTGTGTTTGCATTGTCCCTTCACTTCCTATAGGTTGTAAATTCCTGAGGAAGAAAGTTTTATTTTGCCTCATTTCATGCTACAAATGGTGCTAAGTACACTGGGGATGTTAGAGACATGCTAACACGTGCCATGCTTGCTGGAGAGTAAAATTAAAAAGATAGAAGCTGCTGGATTTTTTTTTACCCCTATAGCTATCTTGGGGCAGCACACATATACATACAAGAAGTCTGGTTTATTGCAGACTGCCACCAAAAGCCTAAGTGGCCTCAGCATCCCTCTATGGCAACAGGAAGGACAGTAGCTTCGTGAGAGTTTTATATCAGTTTTTAGCAATGGGCCAGGGGTGCTACAGGAGCTCTCTGAAAGATTCGCATTTCCATCATGTTAACTTCAAAGGAGCTCAAAATTGGCCATTCCTCAAGAGCAACTTCTCCTTGCCTTGTTTCTTCTTCCTGTTAAGTACATATTGCACATTCTTCAGGGAAGTTATCAAGGCTGTACTGCAAAGAATATGCAAATGACAGATGTAAAGTCCAGAGGAAACTTGATGGACTGAAGTACCCACTGGACAAGAGCAGCCGAGCAGGAGGAAAACTCATTTTCCTCAGGCACTTTGCTGATCATAGCTAGTGTAAAACAAATGCAAGTGTGTGTACAGAGATTGTTGATCATTACCTTGTGGTATGGTGAGATTCAAAAATCAGTGAGGAGGGCAACTGGAAATTGTTGCATCTGGAAAAATCAAGTGTATAGATTTGTAATGCTAAAATAATGCAGAATGCACTAGTGGTTGAACTGCAGACCAGCTTCCCTGGTTAGGCAAAGGGCATCTATAATCAAAACATTAGGTAATTAAATTCATCCTGACATTTTTAGATTTTCAGTCCTGTTAAAAATGAAATCATAAAAAAAAAGAAAAAAATAATGAATTAATCTCAAAACATGTAAGGCTGGCTGAACCACAGTAACTATGGCAATGAAATTGCTGCTCAGTTTCAATGTTGGTCATTGAAAATTTGGTTTTCTTTTTGAAGAAAAAATTAGATTTTCAGCTTATCTTAGGAATCAAATAATGTGTCTTTAAAAAAATAAAACAGAGCCCTATAATGAAAACTAATAATAGTGAAAGGTTTAGAATAGTGGATGTCTTTCCAGTATTGAAGGAATATTTGAACAGTGTATTGAAGGATATTTAAATAGTATGTTGTCAACAATCAAACAATTTTAATATTAAAACATCAAATTGCAAACAAAAATGTAAACTTTTAAATCAAGGACCATGAGCATTATTCTTCTGAAAAGTTGAGATAATTGGAAAATAATTTAATTTATAAATCCTTTTAAAGAAGATCAATCACCCTATGTTAGTTAAATATAACTGAACCATTATTTTCACGTTACAACTCCTAAAAATTAAATTAGGCACACAAAATATCAAGATGAACAGGTACTATTAAAACTAGCTTCAAATTAATTCTATTTTCCTGGATGATTTAATATAGGAAACTCTTTCAAACAAATTCCATGCTTTTTAAAGTCAGTCTATAAGAATATTCCTTTTAAGTTGAAGACCTGCATTCTTTGTAATGAAAATGTCCCCTAAACACCAGAATTAAGTTACTGAATAGGATAAAATAAATTACGGCTTTACAGAAAGAAAAAAGATAAAGCCAGCACAACACCTTATGGACCTGGGAAGTTGTCAGAAACATGCAATAAAAAGCTTCCCATCAAATAAATTACTTCTAAGGTTCAAAAATATTTAGGAGAAACAACAGAAAATCACACTGCAATAAAATTAATCCATTATGTTTGTTTAGCATCTAATCTTGAAATTTTCAGCTGTGTGTTTACAGTAACATTTTTAAATTCCAGACATTGGAATATACAAAAGAAAGTAAGTTTACATGTTGAATTATTAGCTGCTTTGATACAGAAGCAAGGTTGAATGAACCAAATGAAAACTCAGATATTATTTCTTTCTTTTAGCTGCTGCTAAAGACAAAATTACAGGACTTTATAAAGTGCTGTATGTTTTTAAAAACACATGCGGGATGTGACAAGCCAATGAGATCAAATTTTGAAAAAGATGAGAATATTGTTGTTGTTCAGTATCATTCCTTGCAGACTCACTTTCCACAAAAAGACATTCTTGGAGAAAATCAAGAAGGTAGAAGAAAACATCTGAGAATAAGGCCATCTAGTGAAGCTCAGTTACAGTATGAATTCATTCATAAGAATTAACATCAGACTTATTAAGAAGACTACTTTCTTTCATTTGCATTATATAACTCACCAGACGGGTGAGGAAGAGAGGAAGGCAAGAAAGACAAAAAAGCAAAACAAAACAACAGGAAAAAAAAGAAACCTTCAGAAAAACCCCAACAACCTACTGGAGCTTTAATTCATCGCAGCACTACTCTTTGTGTTACAAGGATATTGCTCCATTGCTGTCAAAGTTGCATTACTGTTAAGCTAAGGGAATACAATGATGAATCAGGTTATTTTTCTGTAATATATATGTGTAATGAACCTGTTATGTAAGTCATACAATTCTCAGTCTCTCTTCTGTACTAGGAATTAGTTTAAGAAGTGTGAAAGGAATTGCAGAATATAAACGAAGTTTCCATTCTGAGCTTTCTCCATCCTTTTTGTGGGAGATGGTTTATGGGAGCTTTTGATCTTCACTATGAACGTCAACTAATGTTTACTTCTTAGACTTGGGTTTTTCCCTCCTCCATATGGTTCCAATTCATTGCAGATCAAGCTTTGTTTCCAAAGTCTTTAGATACTCAGTCCTTACTTTCACAAAGCAAAGTCATTCTATATTGTCTTCTTGATCTTTTATCAACAGTGCAAAGTTAATTCCTCTTTAAGACTTTTAGTAGCATAGAGATTTTGAAACAGTAGCAAATAAATCCAACTGAAACATACTTGCTTTTTTATGTTGTGTCTATATTCCCTTTGTTAAAGACACATCATCTAAAAGATGCGTGTCTTCAAGTTCAAAAATATAATCTTTTTTGTTTCAATCCTTTTATATTAATACATTTACTTCATTTTCAGCTAAGCTAGACTATACACCCAGTCACAATCTGAAAATGAATTATTGGTTTGAAGGGGATGAGGAAAAGAAGAGAGAACTGCAGTTTGGTTCTTTTCATAGAGCCAACTTCCATGATCTCCTTCAGTTTAAAACTTTTGTTCTTTATTTTAGGAATATGATCCAATGACAGAAATTTAATGTCTTAATACTGAATCAACTGCTAGGCAAGTCATCAGTATGTTTATAAATTTTCAGCACAAGTTATTAGAAAAGAAAACTGTGGCTATTCAATTTAAAAATGCTATAGTGAAACCTGTTCATTAAAAAAGTGTATGAGTATCCTTAAAAAAAACATACACTGGAAATGGTGAAACACTAAAGCACTAGGTATAAATGGCTCCTCCATTTGAGTATATCTAAATGAGACTTGTATTCCAATATTTTTAAAAGCCTTCTTTTTTTATGATGAGCCAAATCTAAAATCCTAAATTTTGACAAAATTTAGATGTTCAGGCTTAGAATTTTAATTTTTCTGTATTGCATGTTCTCATCCATTGCAGCACTACACCTGAATTTCTGTTACCTAAGCGTAAGAAAAACTAAAAAACAGCACTTTTTGTTTTTTCCTTGAGCAGCGTCCTTACAACCCACATTTTCAGTAAGCAGAAGCTAGCTCTGCAGGTATATAAGCTCAGTTCTTTACAGCCTCACATGGGTTTTCCACTTCAAATGGCAAAGCCAGCTACTATTTGTTTTAAAAATGCTGCAATGAAATTCATTCACTGCAAAGAACAGATGCATATTCCAGTTAAACACATTTTTAAAATGAATGTCAAAATCTCAGAGATACAGAGTATTCCTAAATTTAAGTACAGGCTTCCTAACACAAAAAAAAAAAAAAATATGATTTTAAAGTCTGATTAGCTGGTATCCATCTATCTTCATACAACTTAAGCATTAATTTCACGTTTCTTATAGATTCACATTCATTTTTTAATTGGGACCTGATAACATGAGCTATTCCAGTTGTGATTCAGCCCTTGGCAACATCATTGTATCCTGTCCTTCAGCTCTAGCTTGAAATAAATGTTTGCAATAGAAAACAAAATAGGTAATCAAGCCTGGCTCACTGAATTACTCTTTTGACTTTCTCAGGGTGCCACAGTCTTACTGCTAACACTCCTTTGGATAAAAATATGTTGATAATGGACTTTTGTGTTATATGCAGAACTGATCATAGGTGCAACACTAAGTGCATAAAAATATATTTTAGGGGTATGACCACCTTTCTCAACTATGCTGAAGCTACAGAAACTTAACGCAGATAGCTGCTTTTTCACGTAAGATGAGGAAACTTCCAGTAGCTCTGAGGAAAATTTAAATGTATAATGTTAAGGGTATTTCTTTTTTTGAAAAATGGAGGAAAAAAAGGCTCAAAAGCATCCTTGGTGGCTTATATCAAAGGGAGGATTTCAGAATTAAGTATAAAATATGCCTTCCAAACAACATTAGTGATCATTTAGTATTGAAAGAGGGTTTAAAATATTACACTGACAATGATTAAAAGCAGAATGTGTAGAAGATAATATTTATCGGAAACATTTTCATTCCTAGGCAGATTATCTCTGGTAGTGAAACAGTGCTGGAAAGTGAAGTTCTTTGTTTCATGAAGAGCAGTCTGTTTCAAAGCAAAATTAGTGCCTTCTCTGTCCTACTATTGACCTCGACTTTGACCTGGCTAGACCACCCTTACTAGAATGGGAGGTAATAAAGTCCCCAGGCTGGCTCAGCCCTAGGTTTCAGTTAAGCAGAGACTATCAATCATGCAAAATTAAGTGTAGTGGTTTTGTGATGTGGACATTTACTAGGAACTGAACTGAGATCACCAAACACTATTCATTTACCTTTCCAAGGAATACTTAAATGAACATCAAGACACTAAAGTAACGTTTCTGAAGTTTAAAACAATTGTTGGATGATACAGCAATCTGATTCAAGAAATTGGTGAAATTGTACTGAAATTTAGTGTTTAAAAGTTAAAAAAAAAAAATGCTTTAAACCAAGTTTTATTATCCTGTATGCAATGAGGAAATATAACATTCACGAGAGAAATTCAGTCATTAATTATTTGTATGTTTTATATTTGAATTATCATGAAAATTTAAAGAAAAATAAAATCAAAACATAATGCAAAAGGAATACTTCTAAAATTCAATTTTTGAAACTTTTAATGTTTAGATTGCAAGTATGATACAGCAAAATGCAGCAGACTATTCACACATCACCTAACATTACGCTATTCAGGCTTGATTTTTTGCCCATCAAAAACTCTCAGAGCTGACAATCTCTTTATCAGTCGAGACCAGGAGGAATGCTTTTTTATTATCATTAATGTAGTATCTAGAAGTCCCCCAGTGATGCAGATCCTGTTACTTTCAGTAATGCCTGAAGCTTGAGAACTTTTTAATCTCACAGAGTTTATCTTTCCACATAGAAAGTAAAACTTACAAAGTGAGGGGGCTGAGGAAGAAACAAGGAAAGCAATATGTGGTTACTTTACAGAGCTGGTGACACAAGGCAACATAGTGCAGGTCTTTCACTGTCAGATGGCATTGCCTCTCCTGAGACATGTGGTTATAAAACGTTTTCCTGTAAGACCGCATGTGCCTAAAGGAGGTATGCTGGCATGCCTGGACACAGAGTGCTCTTCCCACATAGGCAGGTCAGAGGAGGTTTTTTGAAGGAAAGCCCTGGTTACACAGACTATTTGTGTTTGCTTACAGAAGACTTCTCATAGATCTGCTGTGCTGGGTAGTGTCCAGAGAACAGGAGGAACACCATTTCTTCCATCCTGTCTCATCTCAGGATCTGGCCATAGTCTGTTTTCATACATTCTTTAGTCAAGGAATCAGTTCCTGGAGCTTATCTTCTCAGTCAGAAAGTCTATAAACAGATTTAAATAGATGCTTAGTTTCTGAAAGAAGCTTTTGCATTCCTCAGAAAACAGCCTCACTATCCACAGTGGGGTCATGACCCCCAGGTTGGGAATCAGCAATACTGAAGATATCCTGTGTCAGTCCCATGTGGCTTAGCACTGCTGAAGGCTTCTGTCTTATTATTCTCACACCTCTGGTGAAGAGATGGATGAGTCCCCTAGTATTGATTGGCATGCCTTATTTCACTGCTGAGTTTCCTAAATTCTAGTTGCAGAGAGCTTTTGAACAGCTGAAGTGCAGAAGTGGCTCCATGTAGGAATTCCTTCTCAGGGATAGGAAACACGTCTTTCACCATGCATGATACAAAGATTAATATTAATGATGGAAATCAGATCATATTCTCTCTGCGCTAAAAACAACTGACTTGGTCTTATGCTCTCCTATGTAATCCTACAAAAATTGGTTTTCCTCAATCTTTGATTCATCTTTAAGTTTAATCAAAAAAGAAAACAATCAAGTAAGTCTTCTCCAATGCTTAAAATTTCCCGTTTAACATTTTCAGGTATTCAAGCCAAAAGAATAAATTTACAACATAGTTCCTTTCTTTTGAAAAAGAAGTGGGTGAGGGAGGCTGCTGTTGAATTTAACAAAGCAGCATGTGATTTGGCAGCCAAAAGGCTGATGCCATCAGGAGCTTTTCAAACTTGTTTGCTGAGAAATCAAGATGATACCCCTTTGGCAGGCTGCCTTCCTGACAGAGTGAATGAACAACTTGATTTCAGGGCTTGGTCACCTTTGTTGCACTAGTACCTTCATTCTGTATTTTCTAATGCTCTCCTGACACTAGAAAAATAATTTTATAAACTCCTAGTTTTGTTAAAACATATTCAACACTGTTAACTCCATCTTGTATAATTATCCCACTGGTTTTCCTTAACATTTGGCCTTTTGATTAGCGCTGTTGTGACCAAGCTGATATTGAGCTGGTTAAAACAACAGTAGTGGTAACAATGTCACAAAATTCAGTGCTAATTGTATTTTACTAATTCAGTCTCCTTTTAACATTTTCTATGTGTAATTTCACATACTCCTAAAAAGCAAGGCAAAACCCTAAACAGATGGATTACACAGCCCTGTGCTGCCAGCTCTATGCTTCATAAGTAAGGCTGGAAAACTTAAATCCACAGGGCCAATTATGGACTTAGTTCGACTGGATACGTCTGTCCAGATGTGACTGTGTTGCATGACTGGGGACTATTTGTTTCATTGATTGATGATTGATGATTGGAAAGGAGGAAAGGAGTCTCCAGTCTCCTCTCACCAAAAACGTATCCAATCCACAATATAGGTAGACTTAAATCTCTCAAATTAAGGGAATAACTAGCAACCTTTCAGTGTCCCAATCACTATAGGTAGATGAAGGCACAAATTCTCTCAATGGGTTCCAGAGATCTTTCTTGGCAGCAGCATAATGCAGAGCTAGATATCTTGGATTTCTTTCCATTGCGTAAGTCTGAGCCACCATCTCTAAGTCTTCTCAAGCCTTCATAATTAAGTTTTCTCTTTCCCTCTTGGTTGCTCATCATAGTCTGCCTGCCCCCCACTCACAATACAGACATTCCACGTATGCTTATGTCTCTGATTTTCATCCCAGTATTACATAACCAAAATAGAAAGATAAATGGAAATGTATTATGCCATGATACATGAATATTAAATGCATTTAGTAAAGACAGGGAGGCTTGGTATCTCAGCTAGAAACTGAAGTTTTAAAACTGGATATTTTGAGACTGTACATCAAGATTAATGGTATTTATCATGGGTAATTCTTAAATTCTTGATTGTTCCCATATGACAGCCTAAGAAAAGTTGAAAGCACTGTCTGAGTTTGGTGGTGAAAAGGGAGAGGAATCAGCGCTTGTATGGTGTCCTTACGCCTTTTAACTCTGAATCACAAAGTGGCATATCATATAATCAATATGTTGTCTTTTGAATTCTTTCTACATTTTATACTAAATTATAAGTAAATAAAATTGTGGTCATAAAGTTGATAGTACCATTTAGATTTGAGTAGTTTATTCTAGACCTGAGTCACATTATTCCATTGTTCATATTCTCATTTGCAAATCCCAGTCCTGCAGCTGTCTCAGAGAAAATGAAGCTACTAACAGATTATAATAGGTAGACAGACTTGACTGATGTGGATATGCCTTTACAGGAATATACATTTCACTCATATGACCTCATTACAGTCACCATTAAAGAATCCTCATGGCCTTCCACCTTCCCCCTTGATTTCAATAAGGAAAAGTAGTATAAAATTCTAGATTATCATATCCTGCATTCCCTCATCACCCTGCTCTAGTGCAGTGCCTATGCATGTGTACAATAGAACTTAAAGGCAATGTAAACAAAGAGTAACTTTTCTTTATGATCTACATAAGGGAATTCAGGGTTTCATGGGTCCAGTATCATAAAATGCTTGACTTTCAGATAGGAAGATAGAATGTTCACTAGAATCATGTAATTGATAGACATGCAAGTTGTCAGGTGCAATCAGCAATCTTGGACTGACTCCGGGATATTAAAGCTTAAAAAAAAATCAGGCAATCTATTTTCAAGCATTTTCTTCTTCTCAGCTCTTCTGTATATGGGAATGAAAAGTGTCACCCACTGCACATACCGTTTACATTCAGTGCGCTCATCAGGTCTTTCTTCTCAGGGAACAATGGGAAAAATACCACAATAGGAAACCCTCTAAAGTAAAACTACGCTCAATAACATCAAGCTGAGATACAGCACTTTCACTGCTTTTATTTTCCTCCATGCTTAGTAATGTAATAACACTAGGCATTACAGAACTCACACATTATGGAGCATGATTGAAAAGCTCTGGGTATATGAGAATTAATCTTCTTTTATCATGACAGACTAGCATATTAAAAATCATCCCACTTGTGTAACTACTGAAAATTGCTTTTGGAATTCAGTCAAGTAAAAGAGGTTCAAAAATTCTTTTTGAAAACTACATGAGAACAAAAAATCTGAAATGTATGCAAAGTACCAGAAGAAAGATATTTCAAATATATTGTGATTATCAGGAATAGATTCTGCAGCAAAGAAGATGTGGCAAAGAAAATGTGTACTTCACTGCATCTAAATGGGTGGTTACAAACTTATCTAGTAAAATAAATATATGTGGCAAATGACACATACCTATTTAATGACACTTTGAGTTCATGTGAAGTTTGGCAGTGTAATAAAAGTCTTATCTCTTGCCTCCACTGTTATTGCACAGATTTAAACTGCTGTCTCAGAGGCAGTTTTACTATCTTTTTCAATCTCTCCCATAAAAGTGAGACTTGATTTGCTCAGCATGAGAACAGATCAATAAAAGCTGAGTTATACAGCAGATTAGATCACTAACTCAAGAGATCAAAGATGTTAAATACAAGTTGCATAGGAACAATTAGATCAAAAGTTCAGTTCAAATGTACTGTACTTACTTGTAAATCTCAAAAGAAATATCGTGATATGAAAAAACAGTTGAAAAATTGTCAGCTTTATTTGTTTTATCTAGAAAAAAAGAAAGAGCATTGTTTCTGAATAGACGAAGACACAATTTCTAATGAAAGAATAAGATTATTTTAGGGTTTGATTATTTTAGGTAATTTTTCTCATTGTCATACCAGAAAGCTGTTTGAATCTAATCTTCTAGAGTCTAAAAAGGCATTCAAATTAAAAGGTTACAGCGTTAAACAAAGAAGAAAGTTTCGTGATTTCTGAAATATCTTTGAGGTGCAAACAATATCCCGAACAAGGATCTCTAGACTTCTGTGTGCTCTAAATATACCTTTTTTAAATGAGGAGTCTATTAAAAAAAAAAAAATAATAATCCTACTCAGCAAATAGGTATTAGTTAATTCATATTAGTTACTTATAACTTACTGGTTCACAAGGAGATAATTAGTAGAGACGTTACAGTTAGGAACTAGAAAACAAATTAATCCATAGCTTACGCACAGACACATGCAAGGGTTGGTATGCCACACATAACATAAATTCATGTCAAAGGATGCTTTGAATTAAACAGCTCTATCTATATCATTAAGGTATAAATTTTGTGAAACGACTCACATCGTAATGGTCATACTAGTTTAAAAATTTGCCACAGTATTATAGCACAGAAGTTGATTCTTTTCTTGATAAACTTACATATTTTCAACTCATACAAATATAAGATTCATTTAGGGCAGAACAGCTCTTTTTGTTTCCACTTCAGTGTAATACCATTCTTACATGGAAAATGAAACAAAAACTTTCTTCTTTGCTTGGGGGTCTTCGTTGATTTAAAAAAAAAACAAAAACAAAAACAAAAAAAGGTGGCTGTGTTAGGTAATTCTGTAAAACTAAAGGTTCAGAGTATGATTCAAATACTGATTCTGATTACTACTGTCATAAATTGCAGGGGAAAAAAATAATTAAAAGAAAAACCAAACTCTGACCGATATAACTAAAAATATAACGGTAACTAGAAGGCAGCGCCCTGGGACTAATCTGCGGTTTCTTTTGTCTCACAGTTATACTGCAGATGCTTGAAAAGCAGAACTGGAGCATCATGATCTTTGAGCCTTTACACTTCTTAGACATGGGTAGACAAACAATATTTTAATAGAAAAGCATAATTTAGGATAGTCACTTGAAGATAAGGAATTAATAAATTGTTTTCTGTAATTATTGTTAATCATATAGCTGATTGACTTATACAGACATATTTCAGTTGCTCAATACAAAAAAGTAGAAAAATAACATTTTTTTAGGAGGAACAAGTTTCATTATTAGTATTAATTAATATCACACTAAAAACAACATGTACTATTAAGTTTATGAGTTCTAACTTAGAAGCTTTCTTTTACTTCTATGAATTATGGTTTCCCTTTTCATATTTTTTTTAGGTTTTGACTACTGTTGTAGGCTTTCAGAAGTATACAAAATGAAGGCACTTAACGGACCCACTCTTAGAAAGATTCTTCTGAGGTAAAGGAAAAAAAAATTTATCAATCAATCATCACACTCTTTAAGAGATGATAAATGCCAGGGCACAACTGAAAACAAAGTAATTTCTGAATACCCTACATTTGTCTGTTTTTTAGAAACTCCATTTGATTTATTTAACTCCTGTGTGTTCTCACTTTGGCATGAAACAATCCCCACCAACAGCTCCAAGACTGACTAATGGGGGAGGTACTCCTTGAATACTCTTACATATGTCCATCTTACTGCAGCCCTCATCACAAATCAAGATCACTAAGGAAAGGTTGAGTGTTTTGCATGGGAAGACTGTAACCTCTCTTACAAGCCTTAATCTGCTTTAGGGAAACAAAAAAAACATCGGAGGATGCTGACAATGTTTCAGATATCAAACAGCTTTCAATATTTTAGCATTTTCAAGTAAAGGTTCTAGCAATATAAATTGCTTTTTAGGTGCTAACTATCATCTCCCTGGTTTTCTCTGTATTGTCTTTCAGTCAGGATGTGACACAGACAGATATAACATTGATAAATATGGTTTATTTCTTCCTCCTGGTAGATAAGATTCAATGTCTATTCTGTAATCCTTAGACACATCAGTTGTTTTCAATACTGTAAATCACATTTTGCTGATGGTTGGATGCAGTAAAAGGATTGGGCAGTGTTATTTTTCAATATCTGAGCAAAACTTGAAACTTGGTAAGACTGAGGTTATGGTAGGTTTTCAGGAAGTGCCTTGTGGCATGGTGAAGGTAATTTTGTATTCAAAGAGTATATCCACCATTAGGCATCTCAGGGTGAATTAAAGCATACAGCAGTCTCTAAGTCAATTTTCTTCCATATGTATCTGTCCAAGAGCTAGTTGAATGCCCTACTGGAAATTCATTCTGAAAGTGGATCTTGCCATTACTGCTAATAATTTTTCACCTTCAAAGAATTTAAACTCTCTCTGTACAGGGCTGCAACTTCAAATCCTGTAGAATAAGACAGTATAACACCTAGTAAACTACTGAGAGAAGTAGTTTATAGCTTCTTGAGAGAATACAAACCCCAGTGCTTCATAACCTATAATAAGTAGCCCATACTAATGAGCTGGATACAGTTCAGTGAAACATGTTTTCTTTCCCAACCAGTCAGGGAGATAAAACTTTTGTATGGTTATATCAACAGCAAGATTTTTGAGGTCTACTGAACTCCCAGGTTTTGTAGTTCTGTGCTCAGCTAAAGCTGCCAATTGTACTATATACCTCTTTTCTCCAGCCAAGAAAGAATGTAGCATGAGTTCTTAATTTCATCATTCAATTGACCAGGTAGTATCCCAGTTGTGCAAATAAACCCACCTCACAGTATTAACAGAATGATTTTGGCTCCTGGAAGACAGGGTAGTCATCCCTAGTTTCATCCACTACAGAATGTTATGCTCATTGTAAACTTGGTTATTCTCAAGTTACTGAAGAAGAGTGAAAAAGGGTTTGTTTCCCAGTAGCAGACGGAAGAGGTGACTGTTCTGCCAGTGATTATAATTCTTCTGAGGGTTAACCAAACTGTACTTACTTATGATCAACAGTGATAATTACATTAAAACTATTTCTATTAAGATATTTATACTTTCATTGAAATAAAAAATTTGTAAAAAAAATAGTTAGGATGCAAGAACTTTCTCCATATCATACTAAATAGGAGATGAGTGTAGACAGGCAACCACACAATATGAGCAGAATGCAATGACTGAGATCATCCTATTATTCCTCCCTGTAGAAGTTTTCTCCTGACACATTTCCAGGTAAAGTATAATGGCATTTCACAGTTTCACTGACTAGATAGAAGTGAGAGATAGTGGTGGTACGTATTATGGTGGAGAGAATATTCATTTAAGTAATGACCAATTACAAGGAGGTTATTGTCCCAAAGGAAAGCTGAAGGCAGTGCTGTGGGTGTCCCATCTTCCTGTGTCAGAATGCTGAATGCTTTTAATTGAATCTAGTGTGAAAGCAGCTGAAGAGAAACACCTCTCATGTTAGAAAATATGCCATTATGTCAGTTTTCTAGAAGTCTTGTGGAAAAGAAATGCAAATGCAAACTCTCAGCTACTTTGATAATTAATTATATAACACACTCCATACATTTGAAGTGAATTGCTGAAAATGAATCTTGAATTGATAAAAGAAACTGAAACTGATTCAGTTTGTATGGAGAAATAAGAATCAAAATAACTGTTTACAAAACATAAATTAAGTCACAAGTGTACACAAATAAGGTCATTGAATATTGAGCTAATTGCCTTGAAAAAAAAGTTCATACTAAATGTGGTATTTGCCAAATGTGGAGGATTTAGTTATGCAATTAGAACTGACAGAAAATGACTGAACTAATTAAACTAGAGCTCCGTAAGCAATTTACCTCATTAAATGTTTTACAGTTCTACATCTGCATCAAAGTTATTTTGTGTTTAGTTTAAATAATAATAAAGGAGGGAAAATCAAGGTTAATTGGCATTTTAATAATGAGTATCTCAATTAAAATTATCTTATCTACAGAAAAGACTTCCCTTGCAAATAATTGCAACATGCTCTCTATTTATTCTGCAGTTTGAAGAACAGATTGAAAACAAATTTGATGATAGATTACTTTAGTGTGAGTTCCACCATGTGTATTGATGGAAGTATACAATCCACGTTTATTATTAACCTCTTATCACCTCCATAATTATTATTAGTGGTGAATACTGTTCTCATGCAATTATTTATAAAGCTGTGTGATTCTGGATGGATATTCCACTGGATGGGAGAAAAATCCACTATCCCTGCATGAAAATGAGATGAAAATGGTGAAAGGTAAGGCTATAGTTGTGCAGAACAACTTTCTAAACCTGCTTAAACAGATTGGTTCACAGTCTTGACCTTGTGACTTGCCATGTCAAAGATATTTTGGGTCAGATGCAGAATGCACATTTTTATAATATTCACATTTTCTGTGAAAACAATGCTTGCTTTCCACTATCTTTTGGTTGGCCATGTATTATAGGCAATAATGCAAACATAAGCCAGATAGATGCTCTGGTATCTGTTGGGTGTAGAAGAACATCGTTCTGCAGCTTGCCAGGTAGATTTCCACTGTTCCATATAGTTAACAACTGGAGAAAAAAAAAAAAAAATCATGATCCAGATATACAGAATGGACTCAGATTTCCATTCATGTCATATCTACTAGGTGTCTGATGATCCCATTTCTGTGTTTTTCCCCTCTGTGTCTGATGATCCCATTTCTGTGTTTTTCCCCTCTACTGTTGAATCTTATAAATGTACCTACCTCCTCAAGCCTTTTTCTAAAACTATGGGGATGGGGATGAAGAAGGGAATCCTCCTAAATTTCTGTTTTTCACTCAAGAATTTCTCACTTTAAAAATTCCAGGAAATTGTTAAATACAGAAAAACTAATGAAAGCTGTAATCCCCACCAATTGTCCATCTTTCCAGTTTTCTGCCAATGCCCCTTATACTTTATTTTTTTTTATTATCCTGCTCTATGAAGCCAAGTCTACACCTTCGTCTATACATATATACAGTATATCATTAGGAGGCTACTGTAAAAGAAGCTAAATATTGGTGAGCAAGCATGCATTTGTAAATGCATTGGCTAAATGTCTAGCTTACTGGGGATCTTCATTTATAGCAAATCTTGAGGCATATACCTCTCTAGATCAGAAGAAAAAAGATATGGAAAGGACAACATATGGATTTCAATTTTTCCTTTCACTCATCATTCTTCTTCTATCAAATGCTACCTTTCCAGCAATTTCTTAAAGCAAATTTCCTTCTTTAAGCAGGAAACACAAACAGAAAATGTAGCAGTGATTTAATTTATATGTAATGTAAGCTGTGTCATTTGTGAACAAGATGTGGGACAGGTATGTGAACAAGTGTCATGGTTCCTTTTAGTGGAAGAACATTCCTGTGAGTGAAAACAAAACATAGGCAGGCTTTTTCAAACCAGAATATTGTGAGATACCACCTGCAGTCACCCATGAGCCAGAGCATCTGGGCTTTCTTCTTAAGGATGCTGCTATATAGACCTAATAAGAAAGAAATAAAGGGAAGTATATCATGTGTTCAAGAATTATTGACATCTTTTTGTTATTTGAAAAAGCTTCCTTCAGGGTAACATGCAACAGAAGTATCCAGAGGAACTCTTTGTAGAAAAATTGGTACATTTCAAAGACACCTTGTATTATCGTAGAATTATAGAATGGTTTGAGTTTTAAGAGACGTTAAAGATCTTCTTCCAACCCTCCTGCCATGGGCAGAGACACCTTCTGCTAGACCAGGTTGCTCCAAGCCCCATCTAACCTGGCCTTAAACACTGCCAGGGATGGGGCAGCCATGGCTTCTCTGGACAACCTGTTCCAGATCATCACCACCCTCACAGGGAAAACTTTCTTCCTAACATCTAATATAAGTCTCTCTCTTCTAGTTTAAAGACATTATCCCTTGTCCTGTCCCTTTACATGGACATCGTGTCCATGTAAAAAGTCTCTACAAATTTCTTGTAGGACCCCTTTAGGTACTGGCAGCTGCTAAAAGTTATCTGAGGAGCTTTCCCTTCTCCAGGCTGAACAAGCCCAACTTCCTCAGCCTGTCTTCATAGAAGAGGTCCTTCAGCCCTCTGAGCATCCTTGTAGCCCTCCTCTGGATTCACTCAGGCAGGTCCATGTCCCTCTTACTTTGGGGGTGGCAGAGCTGAATGCAGTACTCCAAGTAGGGTCTCATGAGAGCAGAGTAAAGGGGCAGGGTTACCTCCCTTGACCTGCTGGTCATGCTTCTTTTGGTGCATCCCAGCATACAGTTGGTATTCTGGGCTGCAAGTACACACTTCTGGCTCATTCTGAGCTTTTCAGCAACCAACATGCCCAAGTCCTTCTCCTCAGGGCTGCTCTCAATCGTTTCTCTCCCCAGCCTCCCCTTTCCTCTTTCCATGGAAATCCCCAGTCAGGATTTCCCTGACCCAGGTGTAGTACCTTGCACTTGGCCTCGTTGAACTTCATGAGTTTGGCATTGGCCCATGTCTCATGCATGTCAATTTCCCTCTGGATGGCATCCCTTCCCTCCAGCATGTCGACCACACCACACAGCATGGTGTTGTCAACAGACTTGCTGAGAGTGCACTCAATCCTGTTGTCCATGTCACCAACAAAGATGTTTAACAGTGCTGGTCTGAATACTGGCTCCTGAAGAACACCACATGTCACTTATCTCCACTTAGACGCTGAGCTGTTGAGACCACAACTCTTTGAGTGCAATCATCCAGACAATTCGTTATCCACAGAGTGGTCCATCCATCAGATCCATGCCTCTCCAGTTTAGAGACAAAGATGTCATGCAGGGCAGCGACAACTTCTATGCACATGTCCAGATGGATGATGTCTGTCTCTCTTCTCTTATCCACCAATGCCATAGCCTTGTCATAGAAGGCCATGAAATTTGTCAGGCACAATTTGCACTCAGTGAACTCATGCTGACTGTCACCAATCACCTTCTTATTTTAGATTTGACACAGATAGCTATTGTTTTTATTAAAAAAAAAAAAAATCATTCCATTAAAATAAGGACTGACGTGCAACAATACTTTCAGTGTTATGGCACTGCAATCTGCTTCTGCAGAAGCAAATGCAAATAAAACAGCAAATAAAACCAGCATAAACGCAGCTATTTTCTACAAGATATTCAAACTAGATCTTTCAAAAATGATGAAAACCTTCTAAGTTGCAGTCCTACTTTTAAGTGTATTATCTGCACCCCCAAGCTCAGAGTTATTTGCAGATTTGCTGAGGGTACACTTTCTCTCCTCCTCCAGGTCATTGATAAAGGTATTAAAGTGGATAGGTGCTAGAATAGAGTTCTGATGCACTCCACTGTGGCTGGCCTCTGGGGAGACTAGAAGCTGTTAACTCATGCCCTAGAATATGATAAGCCAGTTATTCACATATCAGTATTCCACCTGTCTGATGCAAGTTTTATTAAAAATTACACTAGAACAATGTGCCTTCTGAAGCAGTGAAAAAGACAGGTATATTAAGTGGCCAAGTTAATATAAGGAGGTTGGACTGAATTTCAATCAATTTCTAACTTGCACCTCCATTAAGAAGCAGGTCTTTATCTTCATTATTCTTACAGTTCAGCAACTTTGAGGAATATTCTGCATTGTAAAGGAATATTTATACACCTGTATATATATTATAAATAATTACGTATTTAATCATCTGTCCTTCATTCAATTTCAAATCTTGGCTTTCACTTTTGCTTCGATCACAAATTCCCTTCCCCACGTCTTTCACTATGATCCCAGCCACCGTCATGAAAGTCTTTCCTCTTCCCTAGGTGAACCCAAGGAGGTATGATTAATCATTTTATTTTGCAGTAAATAGCTACTTGACAGTTTTTCATAATATCTTGATGCAAATAATGACATTTCTAGTATAAGTACTGTGATGACTTCCAGCTCACATGTACCTGGGCTCGGATCTGTGCTTGGAAGATTAAGGTAATGTTAATGAGGTCAAGCTCATCGTTCTGTTAGCTAGTTGATCTTAAATGTTGAATTTAGAAAGACTTCTGTTAGGCCCATCTTGCCAGTTTGGCTGGTATTTAGCTTCTGATATGAGTCAGAAACCAGAAGATGAACAGGTAATCCTTCCTGTTCATTATGTGTTTGTGCTGGTAAAAGAAAAGATCTTAACTAGTGAAAACTCCCCAGCAAGGTACTGCTTCACCAGGCTGCAAGACTCCAGGACTATCTGAAAACAATGCAGGACCTGGCCGGCTACCTACTTTCCTGAGGATGAAATCCTGGGGAGAGCTTGTACTTATCATTCCCACTGCTCCACCACATTTTGGAAGCGCTAGAAGGACAATCTCTCTTTAGGCCATCTGGTGGCAAGAGAAAGTCTCTAGTGCTTAGTCAAATTGCTATTGCTTAACGAATACTTGAAAATAAGTGTAGTTTCAAATGCTGAGGTACTCAGGTCAGCCATCTGGCAAGTGGCTCACATCATGCACTGCACTTGGGGAGGAAACCCAGCAGCAACAAAGTTTTTACTCTCCAGAATCTGTTTGTGTAAAGTGAAATCACTCTTTAAGCCATATTCCCAGGTTGTTGATGAACATCTGTGGTAAGACTTTCAAGTATGAATGCCAAAGACTGAGACGTTTTGTTCGGCTGTGCAAAAAAGATTTTAAAAAATCTTGAAGAATAATGTTTCTATCCTTCACCATCAGTCACCAAGCACATTCTTATGGAAAGAAAAGAAAGATATGTTTAAGCTGAGATTGTTAAAACTGAGATTGTGTAGTCGCTATCACACAAAAACTCACACGTGCATGCTGAATTATGTAAAAACAGTAGAGTAGAAGTATATTAATAATTGCAGGAAATAAAATCAAATGGTGGGTGGCAAAAAACAGTGCAAGGGGTTTTTTTTCTCATTTATTTTCTGGAGCAGTGCTCTTTTGTTGGGGACCTACACCCTGCACCCCCACTCACAGTAGGGTTTTCTCTATCTTTCCATCACCTACAGTCCTGTGACCTCTTGCTGATGAATCTGCAGAGCTTTTAGTTCATCATGAATGGGGGAAGATGCTATTACTAGAACCCAAATTTCTCATGAGAGAAATTTTCCACACACTGAAGTTGCTATGTGTAAGCAATCTCTGGTGGAAAATTAATCACAGTTCTATCACAAATTTTATATAAAAAGTGTCTTACCAAAAGAATATACAGTTTAGGTAATCTAATTTTGAACTGAAATCTCTATGCCTGTACAGTGGCTTTTAGATTATATAAATGCTCTTTTACAAACACAAACAATAATCTTTTAATCTGTTATCTTTCCCTGTCACTAGAAAAGAGTGAATTTGATATGAGACTTTAAAGACCAGTGTAATGTCTAATCAAAACAGACATAGTTAAGATTTCTCCTCCATTTCTTCGGTGTTCTTGTCTTATTTTGTGAGAAGTATGTTCATATTCTAGGTTATTCATGATACCCAAAACATAATTGAGAGAAATTTTGTATATATTACAAAGTAAAACATACCAACTGTGCCTGTCTGTGTCGTGGGCATCTGTTCGTAGAGTGTGTTTACAGAAAAAATTGCTGGCATGTTAAGACTTGGTGTTCCTTAATTTAAAAAAAGGGCATTTTCAATTGGCTTGAGGGGAAACAGGTTCTAATCCTCAGCAGAGCATAACCTGTGTACATAAGAATTTGGTATTTTCAAGAACTTCTTCTATTGGTTCATTTTGACTGCAGTGGGATTCTGCTTCTAACAGGTTTGTTTGTAAGCTCTGGGTGCAAACAGATGTGGTTTTTGAAATTTACACTTCTGGCATCAATTCATATTAAAGCATAAAAGTATTTCTGAAGACATACTTCAGAAAATCAATTCTAACAGTTTTCTTTATAGAAACTTAAAAATAAATAAACACACGTTATAGAATGCATCACTTCTATTAGCAAATCAATGCCTATACTTATTGTGTCTTGTGTTTAATGATAGACAGTTTCTTTTGATAGTATTCTCCAATATACAACAAGTATAAATCTTTAGCAGCAGCTTTAGAACTGGTGGCATTTGTTCAATTAGACCTGAAGACCGTATCTGTACTAATATGATAAAGAGTGTCTAAGGACATCCTAAAAGCTGGAATGAAAACATCTGTTTCCAAAGAGTTTCCCAACTCTTAGGCAGGTTCCCAATTCACTGTTGGCCTCAGCCAGCTGGCTTTCTCCCAGATAAGATACAGGTCTGGCTACTCCAGGAACCACTCTAACTATCTAAATATTACTTTGTATGTGGTTATCTTATTTTAGTGAACAGAAGAGCTATCTAACATAGACATGGGCTTTTCTGTGTCTATGTTGTTCTTGCATAAATGCAGCCTGTGTTCTGCTTCAGTTTACAAGTGAATTGCTCTTATGGCAATAAAAAGTGAAAATTATTTGAATAGAAAGCAAGTATCAAATTTTGCCAGTCTTCTCCCTGCTAAGTCTCTCTGACCATTTACTGCATTACCATTATGGGTTACAAGCCAGTCACAGTTTGGTACTCTAGAAGACCAGTGGGCTGGTGGCATGCTGTTATCAAAGGATAAATTTTAAACAAGTAAATACCCAGATTAAAAATACAGAGCATGAAAAATTACTAAGAAAGTGAGGACATATTAAATTGTTGTCTCTGCCTAAAAATATATGAAAAGGGTCTAAGTTACTAAACTGTTGGCTATGCTGTGGCTGAATTACGATCTCCCACATTGAGACTATGGATTTTGCTGAACAAAGTATTGATCATTGTGATGAAAAACCAAAATGGATGCCAAATTAAAGTCTAATAGTTGATACATTTCAGAATGAAGGGGAGAAACTTGGTTCATGACAGGTTCCCAGCTCTGTTTGTGCATTTTAAATAAAATGGTTCAAAAGGCATGAGCAACTTTGGATTGCGATGGCCTTAGCGTTAGGACATATTTGCTGTGATTGTGAAGAAACTCTGCCTTTATATCTCAGTGCTGTGCAAGAGCTATGTTGCTTGTCCAGTATGAAAAAGCTTGCACTGCTGACTTCCATCTTCCCTTGCTCTAATCTCCTGAGCTATGACTTGCTACCACCAGAATTAATATATCCATATACACATATAAAATTACCAATACTAACATGTGTATATGTACAAATATTTTCAATTTACTCTGCCTTCACCTTTTGATTCATCTCACTAATCAAAATTCTGGTTTCTGTGAGTTTTCTCCATTAGAAGGTAAAATTGCAGTAGCTGAGTTTTTCTTTGATAAGTTGCTTAGACACTCAGTTGTGCTGGAGAAACAAAGCACAAAACTATCTAATACCCAACTTTGAAGCAGCATTCTGCCCAAAAATTTCTTTTCACAAGTCTTCTTTGAAGGCCTGTCCTACTTAGGGGTGTGGCAATGTTTGTCACTGCCTCCATTATTTTCTCAACAATATACTTAGGACATGCAAGCTGTAACTAAGCCACAGCTAGTAGGAAATGGTGAGCTTTCATGAGTTTTCATTTCGGGCAATAACATGTACCTTTGTTTCCTAAAAATGCATAATTCATTAACTGACCAGGTGAAACGCTGTGCTGGTGCACCCCTTTCTTTCCAGAGATGCTTTGTGCAATCTGTAGCACTATCATCTTGGGGGGAGCACACGTAAGCATGAGACAAATGAAACTTGATGTTGCATGGTTTCTGTGGCTTCAGGTTAAGCTCCTGTGTGGATTTTCTGCTGTCTGTTATACGTGCCATTTCTGCAGTGGGAGTGTGCCTCTGACAAGCATTGTAAAGACCTAATAGCTTAATCTATCCGAATCTAATACCACTTTTAGGCAGCCAACCAATATCTCAAATAAGCACAACTTGATTTGTGAGGAAAAAATACTCGAACAAATCAGATTTGATAAGTACTCAAATATTCTCATTTTAGCATTGTCTTTAAGATTATTTAAACAGATTATCTACCAGAGTATGATACTGCTAAATAATCATCACTGTAAAAAAAGTACATAATCTTCTAGAAATTGCTGTTACCTACAAGAGTGAGACTTGCTCAGATTCACTAAAGAGGAAAGAAAAAAAGACAGAGAAACATGAAGCTTGTTAAGGCTTTTCTGAAAGAAACACTAAAAATGCTTTTGCTTTGCCCTTGTCCCCTCTGTGGAATTGTATACTGTTCATGTACACCACTGAGGAAAAATATGTTAACGTGAAGAGGGCTGGTGAATTACAAAGGGGAATTCTTTATGTAGCTTGTTTCCATATGAAAGTAGCAACATTTGTGTATAAATGGCTTGCAGCATTTTTTATGAATTGAGCCCTAAGTGCTCATGATTGTCCTTGGTATTCAGTTTTCAGTCATTAGGTAGCGTTGAAACAACAGGAGGAGAAAAAGGAAACATTTTGTACCTGTGGTACTCACTTGGACAACACAGTTTTAGTAAAATAACTACACTCTTTTTCCTTTTTGTTATAAATTATGCAGGGACAAAATGATGTATGAATCAATGAAAAGGCAAATAATATACTTCTGAAACATTAATAGTCAGTGCCATACTCCACATAAGGGGGGGAAACTGTTACTCTGATTTTTCTATCTGATTTAAATTCACTTTCCAATCTTCACTAATCTGGATGCTGTTTTGACAGAACCAGAATGTGTATGGAAAAAGAGATGATGTTTCTCTCATATCCAGGTTAATAGTGCTTCCACTATACTTATCTATCTATCTATCTACATTTTTCCTTCCTTCCTTCTTTCCTTTCTTCCTTCAATTTTCTCACAGCTTGGTTGTGGGGCGTGATTTTGGGGGGGTTGTGTTTTTTATTGTGGGTTTGTGGGGTTTCTTTTTTTGTTCTTGTTGTTTGGAGGTTTTTTAACATATTATCCACCCATCAACTTTTTTAGTAGGGTTCATTCTGAATCATTCCTTTCCGTCCAGAAATGAGAATATTAGCTGAAACCGAATACTTTTTAAATATGCGTTACAAGAGCTGGAGGCAGGGAGGGGAGAATGGTTTTGTTTTTTTCAAACTCTGTCAAGATCCTGAACCTAAAACATATATGATTGAATGAAGTAGAAAGCTTTCTTTAATGTGATCAAAAAAAGCAACAGTTAATCATATACTTAATAACCAGTATCTAAGCCTAAATAAGGCTAGAAAATTTTGGGGTAGTGAATGTTAGTTTCTATTAATTTTAACTTTTCCTGTGTTACTTCTAATTTTATAGTGCAAAAATCATAACCTAAGTGAAAATGAGGGTTTTCACTGTCCTTTTGTCTGCCTTTCATCACATTTGGGTTTTATTTCCCTTCCCTTTTATTTTTTTCTTTAATTTTCCTTTCCACTTTTCTAAAAGGAACATGGTGAAATAGAAATATATTACTTTAATATTTCTAAATTACAAGTGTTTGGTACCTGCTGCAAACCTATAGAACCACAGCAATTAATAATCAGGTTAAACATTATCTTTAACATACTAAACATTAACATCTTCAGGGAGAGATAGGTAGATACATTTGGTTGTTATACCAGGACGAATCTTTCTCTAATGGAGAGAGTGGTTCCTACTGAATTGTTAATACTGCAATAAGTGGAGTTTCTTTGGGTGATATTTATCCAAGTACTGATAGAGTTATTTGATCTTAACACAGATCATGTGATGAGATCAGAGATAGCATCATTTACTTCTGTATTTTTGTAACAGCCAATTCTGCTTGAGGTTTATGCATTCAATAAATAAACTGGTGTTAGTAGCTTCCCACAAGAAGAGCTTTTTAAAGACTCTGCTTACATAAAGAGGCACCTATAGTTTATGCATTTTAGGTTGAAGGAAAAAAACTTATGGTGATGGCTATCTCTTCTCAGTGGGTGTAATGCTAAAACTATCTTAAGATTTAGGCTTTCTTCAGATTAATGTTTTATTCTAGACTGAGATTAATCCAATGCTTAAATATACCTGTATGATGATCCTTGACTATAAATTTCTGAATTAATATCATAAGGAATTAATTTATTACTTGTTTCTAGAAGTCAGAAGTCACCAATTGTCTTATGTGTCATTCGGCCCATTGCCAGCCTGTCTTATAATGAGGAGAGTGAACCTGACTGGTAGGTAATGTAGCTGGCTTTGTAATCAGACTGAACAAAAGAAATCCTGCCCCCTATCTATGCATCCTTGTGAGTTCATAAGCACAAGGAGGATGTTTCAAGGGGTTTTTTTGCCTTTTGCTTTTCTTTATCTCCCAGTCCAACTTACTAGCAACCCATCAATAGGAGATTCTACATCAGGTTTGGGAGAAAATCATGTTAAATGAAACAATCAACCTATCTGTGCTGCCAGGCCAGGTATGATAGTAGGGCTTAAAGCGGGTGGTTATCTTGGGAAGCTGTGCAGCACTGTACCCTCCACCCTTCCATGTGGCATTACCAGTAGCCCCTGTTTGAAGTTGGGCTGAGTAAACTGGCATTATTTAGCCCAATCTCTCTAACAAATCTGATCATTAGAGTGTTCTGAAACTCAGTGCCATGGACTCCTGTTCTGAAACGGCTGCATGGTAGAAGGGGAGGAGGACGCGGCAGCAAGCAAATGACAGACACAACTGTAGATCAATGTGGTGATTGTATCAATTTCAGATTCTCTACTAACAATAGGTGTCTGATTGGACACCACTGACTTTATTGGGAAGTAGATGGGATGTAATACACCTTCCGGTGCATTAGTTGTTTCTGCTGATTGGATGAAGGATAAATTTCACATGGAGGACAGTTTGAGTCCCATCATTCTTACAATTACGTTGAACACCAGCTAAAAGTGTCCTGTTGCTGCTGCACTTTACAGCAGCAAATTAGAAGGATTTTCCTAATGCATTTCCTCACCATAGTCTGTGCAGAATCATTCTTCTACAAACTGAGATCTGGGTCAAAATGTCTCACTGTTCTTAGTTTCAATAATTCCATTTAAAGTGTAATCACTTACTCTAGAAAATTAAAAGGACAATAGAAAGAATAAACAGAACAGTGGGACTGTGGGACTCATGGAAATGGAAAAATAAATTGAATGTTACAATGCTTTTATTACAGTAAACCTAGGTTTATTCCAAAATACAGCAATGTAAAGTATGTAGTGAAAATAGCCCTAAAACAAATAATTACCTCCTTAATCCCATAACCCTTTCCCCCTTATGAATTTTAAGAATACTAGATTTTCTGGACCACCTCCTTTGAATCACAGATTTAACTGTATGAAGAAACTAATGTGTGAGATTTTTCATTACTGTTCTGAAGATTAAGCTCTGTAAAATGTTGATATCTCTTCTAATGATCCAGTAAAGGGAAGGAGGTGGAAGGGAGGAGGGGAGGGAATCACAGCTTGCTGAAGAACGTGTTATTTGTCTTCCACAGACTCAAAGTTTTGTGAGTTAGCTGTGTTGGCTCAGGGCCAGGCTGCATAGTATCTTTTAGAGTCACACCTTGAGACTCCAGTTCATCAAGGTACTTAAGCATTGTCTGATGTTCAGCATATGAGAAATACAAGTTAAATTGGAGTTTAATTATGTGATTAACTCAATTTATTTAACATTCTAAGGAGAGCATATAAACAGACCATGTAAATAAAGGGCAGAAGAGTTACTTTCAAGAGTAATTCAATAGCTGTTAAATATTTTCTGTATGGTTCATGAATTGTGTGGCCTCGTGTATTTAGCTTTTAATTGTTCAAGACTATTGGGATTCTAAAAACAAACAACTGGGAACTAATCTGATCTAAGGAGCTTTCCAAGGAACATTTTTATCATTTATCAAGCCCCCTTTGCTCTGTTAGACTTCACCGAATGACAAGGCTATTTTCAAGCCGTAAACCCCCGTGCCCCATGCAGTTATGGCATGCAACCAAAGAAGTCTGGAGGAGAAAATGAAGTCATAATTAACAACAGCTGCTCACGCCTAACATTTCCAAATAAAAACTGAAGATTTTTCTTTATTTTTTTTTAATTTGTTTTTTCAAAAAAAAATTCAGAATCAACTGAGACCTTGATGATTTATCTTCAGGGTAAAAAGAGGAAGCCTCACACCAGTCTCTGGGGGTCTCTTTGTTGTCCAACCCATGCAGGAAACTCTCATTGCAGTCCATTTGATAGAGGTTTCACTGTTGTTTGCTTGTTACGTTCAGTGACCAAAATCAAAGCAAAATGACAGTAATTTCCTTTACTCACATATTGTTATTAGTTTGGTACAAGGCTTTGTCATCAAAGCACATGGGAGTGTTCTGTCCTTTGGAGGCTAATATTAAAATATGGAATGGAACGATTATGTTTTATTGGCTTAGCCTTTCCCTGCACTGCTTATAAAAACAGACAGTGCTTTAAAATGTCTCACTAATGCTCATTTTCCTGAGGGTGGAGTTGACCTCAAGTAGTTTATAACTTGGCTGTTAGTTAAGACTAATTAACTGTGACTTTGTTGTTAGAATAGCTTAATCTGAAGTTTCATCTTAAAAAAGTCAAAGAACTAGTACATTCAAATCAAACAATGGAAACGGTGAGCATTTATAAATTGGCTGTATAAGGAGGTCTTTTCCTCTACGGTCTTCATCTCTATCTTCCTAAAAAGGTTTGTGGTTTCACACACTTTTACAATTCTTTTTAATCTGGTCCACAACTCTCCAACAGTGAAGAACACTTTGTAGCTTGAATGTATTGTCTGCTTGTTGCTTCTGAATGTATTTTCTGTTGCTTCTGAGTATGCAATACAATTTCATTTTTAAGCAGCCTGATCCATGTGAAATAGTAATTTTTCTTAAAACAGCACAGCTTAATGCTTCTAAACAAAAAGCATTGTCCTAAGGACTAAAGTTGCAATGCTTTTTAATTGTATCATTAATCCTTGATGTACACTCTCTGTGGGGCCTTCCTTATAACGTTATTACTTATAAGAGTAAGCCATATTTCATCTGTGGAAAACATTATTTTAATGCAAGCCAGAGGAATGGAGAATCTTGTGTTTTAATTATGCTAAAAATACAAAAGTGACCTTATAACACTTTTACAAAGGAATAATCTTCATTACACAATAAATAATTGTCTTTAGTAGCAAAAATAATAGAGGCTGAGTTTGTATAATAGCCATGAAAGTGGTCTTAATGTAAGGTTCAGCTTTAATATATTAATTAGATCAATGTATTAAGCATTACTTTAACTTAAGTAAAAGTTAAATAATTCAATTCTAGGGAAATAATAGCAATAAAATCTAAATTTCTCTCTCTAAAAGTTTGTTTTAGTTGAATTTGTATCTTTACAATTAACAAAAATGGTAAACAATTTAGGAACTTATTGCCATGACACTAGTATTCCAAATTAACTCTTCTGCTTTTGTTGCAGTGAAAAAAATAAAACAAACAAACAAACAAAAAAAGAAACTTTTAAAGTTCTGTGTTTATATCCACATCCCACGAAGACCCTGGGGCAAACTGACTACTATTATAAAGTACAAACACTACGTTCATGGAACTTGAAACAGTCATTCATACTGTCATATTTTATAAAGATAACATTAAATAGTTCTAACTTCATACTGAAATTGTTAAAGCTATTTTATGAAATCTTGGTCTGGACTAAAATGCCAAATTGCATCAATGGTAAATGACGCTGTACCATTCTGGTCTAGAAAATCTCCCTCACTGAATCAATCACATTTGCAGGCTTTACTTTCTGATGAACACCACCACAGTACTCACAACACAGGAGAAATCAGACATAATTTCAGCCTCATAATGGCCTGACCCATGTCCTCAAACTTATTAATTTGTACATACGCCTTACTTTCTAGAGCAAAGAAGACAGTATTCATTGGGATCAGGAGTTTTGGTAACTAATTCAAGCAGAACAAATACTTGGGATTTTGATGTCGATTGTTACTTCACCACATTGTTACATGGAGTGAAGATTCAAAAGCTAGAACTCTTGGAGAAATGTAGCAGTGTCATCAAACATTCTCTCCATGCACAAGCTGTGACACTCAAAAGTCTTCCCCTTTTCTGCCCTGATGTTGCAATTAGTCTTCCTGGAATCTCTGCATCTACTCAGTTGAGGTTAAGTGCATGCTTCAATGTCTTTGTGTGTATTTGCAAAGAGACATATACCTTCTGACTGTAAAAAAGGGGAGCAAGATTAATGTCAGCAATGGGATGAGAGGTATGTGTAAGCAGGTAAATATGCTCAAGCCATACTGGATGTTATTCTGCCATTAACAGGGAGCTAAAACTGGAGTTCTGGAAAGGAGACGTTCACCAAGACTCATCTCATTCCTCCCAGGTTGCTCTGGTGCTGCAGTGACATTATTGTGGTGCAGTTGAAAATGGCACTGACTCTCTGTGCTACCCTGAACTACTGCGACCCTCAACCTGGCTGTGAGACATGGTCTCTTCAACCAGGCAGTTCTAAGTAAACTTCAGTTTGTTGCACAGACTGAAAAAAGAAAATGTTCTGGCTTAGCATCTTGAGAGAAAAGTCACTCTGATTCACCTGATGAATATCAAGTAAACCCTAAAACTTTGACCTATGGCTTAAATGGGGTTTTAATGTACATGGCAAGATGCTTGCTAATAGCTCTGCATAAATCTGCATTGCATTTTTTGCAGTAAGACATTCCATGCAACATTTTTTATCAATACATGTTATTCCTTAATATTTTTGCCTACTTGGAGCATGACATGTAGATGTGTTTAAGCTTATCTAATATAGCACTCTTGTGGCTTAATTTTTCACTTTGTCTTATTGTCTGCCTTCATTTTTTCTTGACAGTGTGCCTCCAGGAAATATTTTCTTGTTGCATGCATTTTGACATCCCCAGTGATCTGTTATACTAACTGTCAGCAGCTGGAACTGCTCATGATTGATTTTTTTTTCCTCATCCCTGTTCCTCAGTTAGTCTTTTTTGTAATACATTTTCAGCAAGTATGATCAGGACTTCAGTAAAAGAAGGTGCAATGTCTGCTCTCCAAAGACAAATTCCTACCATTTAAACCACTGAAACTCTGTAGATTTGTTGAATTTTATGGACTTATTTATTTCATTCATTTTTTTTTTTAAGTGGAATGAAGCAGGACTTTTGCTGTAGTAAATGCAATAGGAAAGGATATTGCATGGGAAGATGTCTCATTCTGTGCTCTTTCAGCCTCCTGTTTTATTTAAACAGTTTTAACAGTGTTTTACAGAAAGGCACTAGCCTCCTTCTTAGTGGGGACACTCAGGCTTGACAAAGAGAAGATACTGTGGTTGTTCCAGTTGCTTGGAAAAGTTTAGTGGCAACATGTTTCCCATTCAAACAAATATAAATAAGTGTCCTTTATCAAAATTCAGGGGCACTGAGTGCCAAGGTAGGCATTTCTAATTCAGGGGGAAAAAAAAATTATTGCAATGTGATTCAAGGAAACAGCTTCAGGGAATATACATTTAAGAGTCGAATGTGACCAGCTGCATTTGAGATTCCTTTTTTTCTCTTTTAAAGAAGAAAGTACTTTTGTTAGGTAACTTATGTTCCAACTGGAATTTTAGGTTCTTGGCTGCAGATTTCACTGGAGACTGGGACATATAATTTTTCTTCCGTTTGGGCATTTCCATCTGCCTAGACATCAAAGTAAGTAGCCTGGATATATAATAGCTAATCCCAGTTTTAACCATTGAAGCTGATTCACCTTTATAAATACTGTATATCTAGGAAAATTAAAAAAAATAAAGAATTGCTTCTCTAAGGTAGATTCTGGGATGGAGCTGCATTGCAGGGAGGAAACTAGAACTGTTTGCATATGGTTAATATGCAGATGGTATAGAAGAAGAATTTCAGAATCCTACCTGCTAAATATACCTTCAAGTTTGCTGAATAGAATAAAACTGTTTCTGCAACCATGTTAACCTTCCAGTGAAAAAGGGTACCTGCTCTTCAGGCCTTAATCAAAGTCAGAGAAATGAGGCTTGCTGTCTGCCTCAGAAAAAACAGAATAAAGCTTTTCAGTTTACTACATTAATGTAGCCAACTGCCACAAGTCTGCTTTCTATTTTAACATTAACATCATTTTAACAAAGCACTCACAACAGAAATAATTGTGATACTTGACAGTGAAGAAATCTTTTTGTGACCATCTCCCAAAACAGTCTTATACAACAGGAGATAAATCTCTTCCAAAATTTCAGTATTTACTGAGCTCCTAGTGCTTCACAGTGAAACTCCTAGTGAGTCTTACCCTGGCAGCTTCATAAAACAGCATCACTAGAAAAAAAAACTTAGTTACAATGTGTCATCTGCAACATGTGGAGGAGAAAAATTTGTTTCAAAGTCTTGCTAGCTTTTGCTGTCTTGAAAAGCACTATTTCCTGACTGTGGAGCAGGCATTCCACTCATATTTTTTTTTTCATGTCAGCTCTGGAAGATGACTATAAATTAAAATCTGTAAACATGTTTTTCTCTTAACCCATTTAAACACATGAGGCAGTTCCCAGTTTGTACTTTTTAAATTATTATTTACCACTGTACTAATAAAAAAATCGAACTGTAACCACCTCCTGAATTTTTAAATAAAATTATCATTAAACTTAACTTCAATAATATTAAATACCCTCAAATTGCAGTAATAGTCCATGGAAACAATTGATTATTGTGACTAGAACAAAGAGGAAATAATATCAACAAATCACATATCTTTAACTATAAAAGTATCTTGAAGATAAATTTGCAGGAAGAATCTTGTGTACATCTCAAAAAACCCAAAATGGTCACATAAAATTCCTATCTGATAGGAAGACCCAATACTCTAACTGTTCTCTGCTTTTTACAATTGCATTTTACAATTAGTTTCTTTCATCCAGGAGTATAAGTTACATTTCAAGACAGAAAGCATCCATTGTTGTGACAAAATTGTTTTTCTTTAGCCATGAAAGAGAACCACAACTCACAGCTGCATAGGAAGGTTATGGTCTAGTCCACACTAGAGGCAGAAATACAAACATAATCCTGAATATCACCTGCTTAAAATGGTTAATTCCTTTTTGGTGTAAATTTAACTAGAAGTTGAGAATGGTCTTCAGTCACAGCATGAGTGTTCTGCATTTTACTAGTTGTGTTATAGTCAAATGTACAGCTATGGTACAGCTGTATGGGCTACTGTCCTCAGGCTTTCTTAGAGACAAGATGTGTACCTCTTGAACCTACCCTACTGAATAAATTTAGACAAAAAAAAAAATATTGTATGTGCCAAGAGCACCTTTTGTAGGCAAGTTTATTGATCCGGTGATTGAGCAAACCCATCCGAAGGATAGATAACAGGAATAGCCATGTGAGACCACTGCAGCAGGCCCTCAAACAGAAAACAGTCCCAAGCCTGTATTGATGATGAACTTTGTAAAGTATTTAGAGATCTGTTAAAATGCTCAGCAAGTGCAGAACTGGGCTTAAGTTTAGTAACTTCTATGAAGGAAAATAGTCTGTCCCAGGGCTGCACAGTTCTCCCAGTGGCATGTTTAGGAATGGCCTATCTCTTTCCTGTGAATAATGGTAAAATTAAACAGGGGAAAGCAAACCCAAAAGGATGTCACTAAGGCGGCAAAGGCGAAAATCTGACTGATTAAATCCTAATCACAGTGGACTTGGAGAGGTTTTTAAACTGATTTCAGTAAATTTTAGAATTTCTTAGTGTCTCCAGATCAGAATCAAGATTACAAGCAGAAAGAATAAGGGTTTTGAGTCAAGTGATTTCATGTTGCTCTGTGGTGATAAAGCATCACAAAGCAGCAGCAAAGCTACTAAACATCAAAGGCATTAAAAAAATAACTACAGCATATTTTTTCATCAACTTATAACGTATAACTTATTATACTCTGAATTCTCCCTCCCTGCCCGCGGCAGTCCTGCATACAGCTTTGGGGCCTCCAAAACAAGAGGGACATGGAGCTGCTGGGAGTAAGTCCAGAGGAGGCCATAAAGACAATCAGAGGGCTGGAGCACCTCTCACATAAAGACAGGCTAAGAGAGTTGGGCTTGTTCAGCCTGGAGAAGAGAAGGCTCCAGGTAGACTTTAGACTCAGCATCTAAAGGGGGCCTACAAGAAATCTGGAGAGGGACTTTTCACAAGGGCATGTAGAGACAAGACAAGAGGGAATGGTGTTAAGCTGAAAGAGAATAGATTTATATTTGATAATAGGAAGAAATTCTTTACTGTGAGGGTGGTGAAACACTAGAATGGGTTTTCTAGAGAAGGTGTGGATACCCCATCCCTGGAAGTGTTCAAGGCAGTCCTGGTGTAGTGGGCAGGTCCCAGGGATTGGAGGTTGGCCAATGTGACACCTCTCTACAAAAAGGGCAGGAAGGAAGACCCCAGAAACTACAGGTCTGTCAGCCTGAGCTCAGTGCCGGTCAAGGACATGGAGGAGATCATCTTGGGTGAGATCATGAAGCATGTGTGGGAAAACAGAGGGATCAGGCCCAGTCAGCACAGGTTCATGAAGGGGAGGTCCTGCTTGACAAACCTGACTGCCTTCTGTGACAAGGTGACCTGTTGATGGATTGGTGAAGGAAAGGCTGTGGACATTGTCTATTTGGATTTAAGTAAAGCATTTGACACTGTCTCCCACAGTGTTCTCCTGAAGAAACTGGCTGCTCATGGCCTGGATATGTGTATTCTTCACTGGGTTGGAAACTGGCTGGATGGCAGAGCCCAAAGAGTGGTGGTGAATGGCATTGCATCTAGTTGGCAACCAGTCACTGGTGGTGTCCCTCAGAGCTCAGTATTAGGTCCAGTGTTGTTTAGTATCTTCATTGACAATCGAGTGCACCCTCAGTGCATTGGATTGAGTGCACCATCAGTAGATTTGCAGACAACACCAAGCTGGGTAGCGTGTTGATCTGCTGGAGGATGGGAAGGCTCTGCAGAGGGATCTGGACAGGCTGGATC